>NC_088842.1:33965616-34070616 GCF_904066995.2 Poecilia reticulata | reverse complement strand
TGGGCTACTGGAACAAGACGGAAATGGGCGAGAGGTGAAAACATGGATCTGTTGGAATGCTACTACTCAAGTAATCCTAGTCAGAGGGGCTACATGCAAAGACTGTGGGAGGAATGGTTAGCTCGACATCCCCAGTCAACACTATCTGCCAAACAACTAGTAGCTCAGTTTTCTAACATCCGCAAACGGCAACTGCTGTCACAACTGGAGATTGAGGAGGTACAACACAAATGTTACAACAAGGGGGAGGAGCCAGGACGCCAGGTCAGAGGGGAGTTAACTACAACTACCCTCCCAGAAACTGGGTATGTAGCCCCAGTAATGAACGTACCGTCAAAGCTGAATGAAGCAGCAAGTGTCCTCGTGGCTGTAATGAACACCAGACAACCCCGACGCCAACTACAACGGCTGACTGAAGTACCATCAGAAAGTCTAATTGAAGATGTGAATGCAGCATTGAGAACGATCCCTACCAACACCATAACAGGAACCAATGAGCTAATATACAACTCGGCATCAGTGATCCTTGACGCACTCGAAATTGCCAAACAAAGGCTCCAAGCCTTGGCCAGCCGCCTAAAGAGATACACGAGAGAGAATGAAGCCAGGAGGATTAACCGGCTCTTCGCCACCCAACCAGCTAGAGTGTACTCTCAATGTAAGGGTAATAACAACAGAGCTGACCCACCCAGGCTGGAGACTGAACAATACTGGAAAGGCATATGGGAAAGGGAGGCGTCCCACAACAGCAATGCACAGTGGCTAACCTCTCTACGAGAGGACCACAGCAACCTCCCTGAACAAGCCCCGGTAACCATCACTGTGGCAGATGTCCAAGAAAGAGTCTCGGGTATGAAAAACTGGACAGCACCAGGACCTGACATGATCCATGCCTACTGGCTTAAGAAACTCACTGCCCTCCATGAGCGACTGGCAGCTCAACTGAACCAGCTGCTACAAAATGGGACTCACCCTGAATGGTTAACTGAAGGGTGCACAATCCTGATCCAGAAGTCCCATCCAACTATTGGCCAATAACCTGTCTCTCTACAACATGGAAGCTCATGTCAGGCTAAGATAAGCGGGCACATGGATAAATACATGAGCACGGCGCAGAAGGGCATCGGCATAAATAGCAGAGGAGCCAAACACCAACTCCTTGTAGACCACACAGTCGTCCGAGACTGCAAAACCTGACACACCAACTTGTGTACCGCTTGGATTGATTACAAGAAAGCCTATGACTCAATGCCACACACTTGGATCATTGAATGCTTAGAGATGTACAACATCAATAGGACTCTAAGAGCCTTCATTGCAAACTCGATGGGGCTGTGGAAAACCACCCTTGAAGCCAACTGCAAACCACTTGCACAAGTGTCCATCAAATGTGGCATATACCAAAGAGATGCTCTGTCCCCACTGCTGTTCTGCAAAGGCCTGAACCCTCTCAGCCAAATCATCAACAAGACTGGCTACGGATACCGACTCAAGAATGGGGCCACGATCAGTCACCTCCTCTACATGGATAACATCAAGCTGTACGCCAAGAGCGAGCGAGACATCGACTCACTGATCCACACCACCAGGATCTACAGCACTGACATTGGGATGTCATTCGGACTAGAGAAGTGTGGTCGGATGGTTACAAAGAGAGGGAAGGTCGTCCACACAGAAGGGGTCTCACTCCCAGAAGGAACAATAGCAGACATAGAGCACAGCTACAAGTACCTGGGAATACCACAAGCAAATGGCAACCTCGATGAGGTCACAAGGAAAGGAGCCACAGCCAAATACCTCCAACGAATAAGGCAAGTCCTGAGAAGCCAGCTTAATGGCAAGAACAAGATCCGTGCAATAAACAGCTATGCCTTACCAGTAATCAGATACCCTGCCGGAATAATTAGCTGGCCAATGGAAGAGATGAAGGCCACGGATGTTAAGACTCGGAAGCTACTAACCATGCATGGAGGGTTCCACCCCAAATCCAACATCCTGAGACTGTACACGAGCCGTAAGGAAGGAGGCAGAGGACTAGTGAGTGTGAGAGCCACTGTCTAGGACGAAACATCCAAGATCCATAAATACATCAAGGACAAAGCCTCAATGGACGATGTGCTCAGCGAATGTCTCAGGCAATGGGGAACAGAAGACAAGGTGCTGGAGGTACCATCATGGGAGGACAAGCCCCTACATGGGATGTACCACCGACAAATAACTGAAGTGGCTGATATCAGGAAATCCTACCAATGGCTGGAAAAAGCTGGACTCAAGGACAGCACAGAGGCTCTCATCCTGGCCGCCCAGGAACAGGCCCTAAACACCAGAGCAATAGAGGCTCAGATCTACCACACCAGACAAGACCCAAGGTGTAGGTTGTGCAAGGAGGCCCCTGAGACAGTCCAGCACATAATAGCAGGGTGCAAGATGCTGGCAGGGAAAGCGTACATGGAACGACATAACCAAGTGGCGGGCATAGTGTACAGGAACATCTGTGCAGAATATGGACTGGAAGCCCCGAGATCAAAGTGGGGAACACCCCCAAAAGTGGTGGAGAATGACCGAGCTAAGATCCTGTGGGACTTCCAGATCCAGACAGACAAGATGGTGATGGAGAACCAACCGGACATTGTGGTGGTGGATAAAGAACAGAGGAAAGCCGTTGTGGTGGATGTAGCAATACCAAGTGACTACAACATCAGGAAAAAGGAGAAATTGGAGAAATACCAGGGCCTCAGGGAGGAACTGGAAAAGACCTGGAAGGTGAAGACCACAGTGGTGCCTGTGGTCATCGGGGCCCTCGGGGCAGTCACCCCCAAACTGGAGCAGTGGCTCAAACAGATCCCAGGAACAACATCAGACATCTCAGTCCAGAAATGTGCAGTTCTAGGCACAGCCAAGATACTGGAGGAGAACCTGAAGCTCCCAGGCCTCTGGTAGAGGACCCGAGCTCAGAGGATGAAACAGACCACCCGCGGAATTGTAATTTTATATATATATATGTATATATATATGCTTCTCTCTATAAATATATATAAATCTATATATAGATATGTACGTCTATCTATCTAACGATAGATAGATAGATATCTATATAAGATTGATATCTATAGATTCTATCTATCTAGATAGTGTAGATAGTGTAGGAACTATCTACACTACAAGTTCCAGTGTAGATAGTTCCTACACTGGAACAGTAGGAAGTTCCAGTGTGGAAAACTGGAACTTCCTACTGATTGTTTCCAATTGTATAAAAAATAATTTTTTATACAATTAAATTTAGCAAAAAACTCTGGCTGTGATTCTTCCTGTTGATCCCGCGTTCTCTCGCGTGGCCACATGTGGGGACAGAAACACAACAATGCATGTTGACGTCACAGAATTACAGAATTTAATCCAATCAGAAGAAAGTATTAGATAGAACAGGAAACTGGAGAAACACAGATACAAACATTGTTACCCGAGACAAGAAGACAGAGAAATATCAAGGACGTCTTTGGAGAAAGAGCTGGTGCAGAAGTCAAATAAATCAGCTTTTTCTGAATTGTTTCCCTTGTGCACAAACTTTTATACCTGTAGGCGTGTTTTCCTCTTCATGTATTCAAATAAGGCGTATCTCTAGTTGACCAACTGGAAGGCATCTCTGGCCCTTTTAAATTTAGAAAGTTCCTGCAATTTGTTCACAAGATCAAACACCTTTTGTTAAATAAGGTGGAAGCAGACTCTCTGAATTAATGGTGGTTTATGTCTTTCACAGATCAGTGAGAAAACCTGGAACTTCCTACTGATTGTTTCCAGACAGACAAAGAGCAGATCAGAGATAATAGCAAACAATCTGCTTTAACTACAGTAAAATAAAGGTCATAAATTTATACATTTTAAAACTATATTAGACTATTTCAATCAAGTCATGATAAACTTTAAAACTAACTTATTTAAAATTTATTTTCTTAACACTATCCGGCTCTACAGCCATCTGGACCAAGAGAAACCAGAACCTCACAGGTAGCTGTGAGGTTCTGGTTTCTCTCCTGCTCTGCCAGGAACAAACCTTTAAAACTGTAGGCTCATGTAATTTTTTTACACGTTTGCTGCATAATCAGCAGACAGTACATCAACAATGTGAATATAATTCTTCAGACCACCTCCGAAATCAAAGCACAGTTGAACAGGTTATACACATTACGTCAGGGTCAGGCTGCATGTCCTTTATTAGCAGGATTCAATTATTGTGGAGAGAAGTGAAAAAACATTGCTATCTTAAAACATTTCTTGAAATGAGACACATTTTTTCTTGTTCTAAGTCTTTATTGAAGTTCAAAACAAAATGTACACATTGTACAACAGCGGAGAATCTGAAGAATTAAAAGAAGTAGCCCACACTTAGGTTTGATTTGGAACATGATAGGGTGACGGTGACGTCATCGGCCAAAATTATAACTTTTAATATCTCAGAAACCAAAACTGCACAAAGGAAAATTTTAACGGCACAAACCTGCACAAACGGAGCACTAACCATTCAGACTATTTGCTGGATTTTTTGACGTGGGTGGGGTGTCAGCTTCACGCAGCTCTCTCTCTCAGCTGGATGTTTTGGTTTGCTGTAGTTTCTTCTGACTGCCGCCAGGGGGCAGCAGTGAGAGCTCCTGGAGATTTTCTGTGCATTTTATCTCTTATTTTTACATTTTTCTTCTTTAATTTATATTTTTGTGTTGGAATCAGTGATGACGAATAAAAACAGCAGAACCCGGATGTCGTTCAGCTTCAGGATGACTTTTAGTTTCTTTATTTTCTGTTTTTAGTCAGAAAATCATCTTCCTCTGCCTGCTTCATCACTTCCTGTTTACATTTTCTTCCTGTTTTTCAGTCATTTTCTCTCCTGCGTGATTCATTGGCATGTTCTCTCTTTTTTTCCTGTTTTGTGATAATTTAACTTTCTGTTTCGTTATTTTTATTTATTTTGTCATAATTTCCTTTTTTGTTTCTGTGCTTTTCTTCCCTTTCGTTTTCCTTATTATCTCATCCCTCCATTTCTTCTCTCCTCCGTTCTTCAGCGGTTGTCTTTTATTTTTTACACCATCGGTTCATTTGCAGGTTTCAGATTTATTTTATTTTCTGCTGCCACAGAAACTCAGAATTTAATGTTTGGTTGATTTTGTTTCTGTTTTTATGACACTAATAAATCTAATAATCCATGAAAGTCTGTTTATTTGTACCTGAACGTTGTTAAAACAACCACCTTGTGTTTAAGACTGGAGCTGGTGTCCCACAGCAGTGTGTGACCAGTATTATTATTTCTAATAAGTAAAGAAATAATTTTTTTTCCCACATTTTTCCTCTGATTTTAATATTTTTAATCTTTTATTCATTTTTCCAGCTCCCATCCTAAAGTTTCTTACTTCCTGGTTCAGTTTCTGATTCTGCTTCCTGTTTTGTCCTGATTCAGTCGTTTTCCCCTCCAGCTTCCTGTCGTCTCAGCACCTGTCCTCCGCCTGTCCTCCGCCTGTCCTCCGCCTGTCCTCCGCCTGTCCTCCGCCTGTCCTCCACCTGTCCTCCACCTGTCCTCCGCCTGTCCTCCGCCTGTCTTCCACCTGTCCTCCGCCTGTCCTCCACCTGTCCTCCGCCTGTCCTCCGCCTGTCCTCCGCCTGTCCTCCACCTGTCCTCCGCCTGTCCTCCGCCTGTCCTCCGCCTGTCCTCCGCCTGTCCTCCGCCTGTCCTCCACCTGTCCTCCGCCTGTCCTCCACCTGTCCTCCGCCTGTCCTCCGCCTGTCTTCCACCTGTCCTCCGCCTGTCCTCCACCTGTCCTCCGCCTGTCCTCCGCCTGTCCTCCGCCTGTCCTCCACCTGTCCTCCGCCTGTCCTCCGCCTGTCCTCCGCCTGTCCTCCGCCTGTCCTCCGCCTGTCCTCCACCTGTCCTCCGCCTGTCCTCCGCCTGTCCTCCGCCTGTCCTCCGCCTGTCCTCCGCCTGTCCTCCGCCTGTCCTCCGCCTGTCTTCCACCTGTCCTCCGCCTGTCCTCCGCCTGTCCTCCGCCTGTCCTCCGCCTGTCTTCCACCTGTCCTCCGCCTGTCCTCCACCTGTCCTCCACCTGTCCTCCGCCTGTCCTCCGCCTGTCCTCCGCCTGTCCTCCACCTGTCCTCCACCTGTCCTCCGCCTGTCCTCCACCTGTCCTCCGCCTGTCTTCCGCCTGTCCTCCGCCTGTCCTCCGCCTGTCCTCCGCCTGTCCTCCGCCTGTCCTCCGCCTGTCCTCCGCCTGTCCTCCGCCTGTCCTCCGCCTGTCCTCCACCTGTCCTCCGCCTGTCCTCCGCCTGTCCTCCACCTGTCCTCCGCCTGTCCTCCACCTGTCCTCCGCCTGCTCTCCGCCTCTCTCCGTCCTGCTGCGTTTATGGCTGAGCTCGTCGCCGTGCCGACGGGAAACCATCCATCATCCCAACATGCTGAAAAAGCCTGACGCTGTACAGAAACAGAACCGTCTCCAGTTTGTTTTCCTTCCTGTGATCCAGATTTCACCTCGTTAGCTCTGAAGCTACTCGAGACATTTTTTGGACTTTAGCTGCTTTTTCACTTAAATTATTATTATTTGAGTATTTAAGCCTGTGACCTCTGACCTCCGAGTGATTCAATCACATTCCCACCAGAATATTAATCGATCGTCAGCTTTCAAAACAGCAGTGAAAAAGATAAATTATCTGTAGAAACACAATCATCATCAGAAACAGCCAATCACAGCCAGGCGGTGGGTCTTAGTGCTGTCAATCACCTCATGTACGCGCTGCTCAGACCCCTCTGCTCTCTGCTATGTTACAGTTGCTTCCCCACTAACTTGTCATGAATGCTAGGCTAGTTAGCCACCGATGTAAACAGTTTCCTGCAGTGGTAAGTTGTTTCTCTACCAGGTTTAGCAGTGAGTATGTCAGCTTGATTGACAGCACGAAGCCCCTCCCCTTGGCTTCTTCAGCCACAGCAGCTCCGGCCGGCAGTGGAAGAAATCGATCCTTTCACAGATTATCTGCCTCTCGGTGACGGATTTAACAAACATGGAACAAAAGAACACTTTTTAAATATTTTTGATTAAAATATAAGTAGCGTACTGTCGCTTTAACAGGAAGAGGGGCCCTAAATCCTGCCCTGCCCAGGGCCCCGAGCAGCCTCTGGCCAGCCCTGGTCAACCTGTCCTGAACTGGACTGGAGGAAAAGAAGCTGGTGGAAACGGTTTGACTGGTTTTATGAAAATGTCTGCGCATGCGCAGTCTGGGTTTGGAACGGACGGGCATCACTGACCTCTAACCCCGAGTCTATCATGATTTAGTCACCCTAAAACTCTTCCGGTGGTGACGTCACTCCTGTCTCGGGCTGCAGCAGAAAGGCGCGTGCAAATAGAGAGAGAGAGCGAGAGAGAGAGAGAGAGAGAGAGAGAGAGAGAGAGAGCGGCACGCGGACTGGACCAGGTGAACGCACGAGCCCGGACGTCCGCAGGAGGGAGGACTGGAAGACGGAAAAAGGACAGGAGAAGAAGAAGGAGGAGGAAAAACACCGCGCCTTGTTCCTCCTCCTCATCCTCCTCTTCCTCCTCCGCAGCGGACTCGTTCCCCAGAACCGACGCCTGTTGGTGGGATCAGCTGACCGGGAAGGAAGCAGCAGCAGGCCGGAGGAAGAACCGCCGGAGATGGAGAAAGAGAAGGAGAAGGCGGCAGGTAGGAGGGAGGATGGAGGGATGGATGGATGGAGGGATGGAGGGATGGAGGGATGGATGGAGGGATGGAGGGATGGATGGATGGTGCTGCAGTATCCTGCTGCTCCATCCTGATTGCAGCTGCTGGGGTGTTAGGTGTGGTTATTATGGGATGGGGTGCAGACTGTTTGTTTTCAACCCAGAAACTGATGCAGCAGAACCTGCAGAGACGGAGACGGGGAGGTCTGGGAGGTCTGGGAGGACTGGGAGTAACTGGGAGGTCTGGGAGGACTGGGAGTAACTGGGAGGTCTGGGAGTAACTGGGAGGTCTGTGTGCAGACCGGTGGCCGATGGGACAGCAGGCTCTGGTCCAGCCTCTGGCCTCATCTGGTGAAATCTTGAGGTGAACTCAGATCTGCGCCAGTCATCGGGCCGCCGTCGCTTCGCTCCTGTTCAAACCTCAGAAACTTCATTCAGCCAAACACGGAGATTTCCCACCAAACCTCCTGGATTCTGGTTGGTTCTGAACTGCAGTGGTGAAAACAACCTCAGAATGATCATTATTAATAATAATGATCATAAGCAGCAGCTGTATGTCCATTATTCTCTCTAGATTAAATGATTTGCTTCTTGAAAAGCTTTTCCTTCAAAGTAACTTTCCTCAGGGTGACGTGGAGCCTGTTGTTTGGGTCGGTGATGCTTCCTGCCTGCCGTCCATCGTCTCTGAAACAGATTCGCAGCTATTTGCCGTTTCCGCCCGAGAGCAGATTTTATTTAAAAATGTTTAAAACTGTCGGACGTTTGAGCTGATTTTCCAACAGACGGTTCTTTAGTGTTGGTTCCCAGAAATCCGTCCTCCCGGGGACAGATTGGTGACGGGGTGTGAGGAGAAGATGAAAGCGTAGCAGCAGATGACGGACGGAGCCGCTGACCGACCGCCGGGCCGACAGATGGTCGGAGACCGTCGTCCTGGGACCGGAAGCGGCCGAGCCAAACTGGAAACATGGCCGCAGTCAGGAACGGTTGTCATGACGTCCAGAGTCTGCGTGGCTCGTGTGTTGCTCCATGTTTCCGGTTCAGATGTGACGGGGCCTGAGCAGTCAGCCCTGAGGCGCTCCAGGGGAAACCACTGCGGCCGGAGAGAGGCGGACGTTTGGCGGCCATCTTGACTGAGACATTAAGTGTCATTGAGTATTCTCAGACAGACAAAGGGCCTGCACAGTTTAATGCTGGGATCAAATCAGTGCAGTCAAGCTAACGTGTCATTTTAAAGGGAAAAGTTGCTAATTAAGTCAAACTTAAAGTCATTTATGGAATATTTCATCTGAAAACTCATTCTTACTAAATCAAATTTAGATTCTACTGTAAAAGATCAGACACGCTTTCACTAAAATGCTAATATTGTGCTAATATGCTAAAAGAGAAGCTAACTTTTCCTTTGGTGGTTTTGCTAACTTTGAAAAGCGCACTTAGCTTCCAGATTTCAACTCTTACTTACTCGGCTGTTTTGTAAACTTTGAGTTGAGTAAAATTCAACATCTGTGTTGAAGTTTTGGTTATGGGCTGTAATAGTTTATATTCATGATCTAAATCTTTCTCCTCTTTTTCCCCAATGATTTTACTTCAAACAAGAACAAAATAAAACGAAAGAACAAGATTTTAACACAAGCAGAAAATCTAACGGTGTTGCAGATCTGCTAACGCTAAACACCAACGCTGCCTTTAGCGGAAGCTAACATTAAAATGCTTCACTGACACAATAGTTATCAGAAGCTAATGCTAAAGCGCTAGCTTCAGTTTAGCTGCAGCCTCCCAGCACCAGGTTAACGTTATACTTCACATGTTCTCCTGGTCATGACTGGCGCCTCACGGTTAGCGCAGCTAGCTCTTTAGCTCTTTAGCTGTGGAACATTTCTTGTCTGTTCTGCTCACTGGACTCATTCTGATTGGCTGGTTGGGATTTCAAAACACTGATATAAAGACCAGGAAATCTGCAGAGAGCAGAAATGAAGCGAAGCTCCTCCCTGTTTTCTGTCTGTTAGCATTTAAACGTTTCAGCGGTGGCATAATGAACAGGGTTCCTTCGATGATCAGTAAATGGATCCAGTTCTCCTTTGGGACGAGGAAGACTCCATTAAACCGCCTGCAGACATCAGAGCCGTGAAGAGCTGGAATCAGCCCTGAGGTCTGCAGACCTTCAGCCTGAAACTGATTTTTATCCTTTTCCATCCAGAAGTGATCAGCAGCAGAAGAACTCGGATGTCCTCCGTTTCCAGACGCCCAGCAGGGGTTTTTTTATCGTCACAGATGTATTTTCAGCCAGCAGGAGGCTATTTTTATCCTGTTTCCAGATAATTTTAGACGGTTTGATGTAAGCAGAGTTTATTCTGGGTGGATCCGGGCCCTGATTGGACCCGGCTGGGCCGTCCGGACTGCAGAGGAGAGGAGATTTAAAGCTGCCATGAGTCAGCTCGCTGCTGCTCAGAGTGAATCTGCAGCTTTCAGCCGACCAGAACCAGAACCAGAACGCTGCAGGTTTGTTTGTGTTCATCAGAGAAACGCTGAATGTCTGAGGATTATTCCCACCTGCTGGATAATCCTCACATTCAGGCCCGAAACCTCAGAATAAGCCGTGTGACTGACAGGGGGCGGTGCATAAAGGGGCGGGGCCTAAAGGGGCTGGGCACAAAGAGGCGGGGCCTAATGGGGCGGGGCCTAAAGGGGCGCTGCCATCCCTCAGGGGATGCCGGTGTGTTTGTTTACTCGGATCAGAGCGCGGTATCGACCCGCCGGTCGGTTTCACTGGACACCAGGGAATTCTTTGATCCAGCAGAAACCTGAGACAAAAACACCTGAGGCTTCCTGTCGGCGCTCCGCCAGAACCACGGACTGGGTCAGAACCAGAGTCTGGGTTGAAACCACAGACTGGATCAGAACCAGAGTCTGGATCAGAACCACAGACTGGGTCAGAACCAGAGTCTGAATCAGAACCAGAGTCTGAATCAGAACCAGAGTCTGGATCAGAACCAGAGTCTGGGTTGAAACCACAGACTGGATCAGAACCACAGACTGGGTCAGAACCAGAGTCTGGATCAGAACCAGAGTCTGGGTTGAAACCACAGACTGGATCAGAACCACAGACTGGGTCAGAACCAGAGTCTGGATCAGAACCAGAGTCTGGATCAGATCCGGACTCTGTGTCACAGAGAACACGCAGCAGAACCAGACGGATCCGGACCGGTCCGTCGTGTTCTGGTCAAACTCGCCCTGTAAAGATAAAAATGTAAATGTTCTGGTGAAACACCGGCAGCTGGGAAACGTTGAGTCGTCGTTACGTTGAAATGATGCTGGAGTCCATGTTTCACTGTAAAACTAAATGTTTTGACTTAATGGAAAAAACACAAACGCTAAAATTAACATGAAAACAAGCCATGAAATGAGCGTAGAAATGTATAAATTACCGTTTTCACCTCACATCAAATCAGCAGCTTTATGGATTTTTACGGTTTATTACCGTCAAATACACAAATATTTTTTACAGTGCACCTTCACCGTGAAGTGGAAGGAGAAACTGAGAAGTGTGGCCTGTTTTTGTTTATGTTCTGCTCTGTTGCTCATTCATATGCTGATGACAGGAGCAGGTTTCCTATTGGCTCCTGCTCCACCGCCGGCCGCCCCAGTGCATGCTGGTCCCGCTGGCCGCCCCAGTGCATGCTGGTCCCGCCGGCCGCCCCAGTGCATGCTGGTCCCGCCGGCTGCCCCAGTGCATGCTGGTCCCTCAGCTGCAGCTTTGCTAGTTTCTCCTGCCTCATATAAACATTTACTATTAATTAAGCTACAAGCCTTTGGAAATAAAACTAAAATATCAACTAATTCGAGCCAAATTTCAGTCCTGCCAGTTTTTGGTTCTGTTTTTGGGAGAATTCACACAAAATCAACAGATTATTTTGTTCTGATGCAAATTTTCCACAAAAATGTTCAAAAATATTAATTATAATTCATGCTGCGTACATGATGGATGGATGGATGGATGGATGGATGCTCTTAATGTCCCGACCCAGTCCGACCCGACCCGACCCAGTCCCACTATACAGCAGAAATCTCTCACATCCTGAGTTCAACTTCACAATCAACATTTATTTCTTTTTATTTGCGAAAATCATTATTTACAACTTTAAGTGGATAAAAAGTCAAAATCTTTTAAAAAAATGTTCTGAGGTTGAGATCTGGGAACTTTCCATTCCTATGAATGTTTTGGTCCTGAACCAGTTCCTCCTCTGTCTGGTCCGGTTCTCCGGTTCAGTACTTCGGTTCTTGGAGTCAGGATCCAGTTTGACCTTTGCCGACCTCCTGCCTGTGTTGGGCTTCGTCACAGAAACATCGTCTGACTTCATATTTTCACCATGTTATTCATTCAATTGTACATTTCAGGTCCACACTAAACATTTAGTTAACAGCTTAAATTAGCTAAATATTTAGCTCCAACCAGCTCAAAGCTAAATATTTAGCTAATATACAAAATTACTAGCTAGCTTTAACTTTCAAAATAAAAGCTGGGTTTTGTGAAGTGCAGTCTGAACTCTGGTGAGTTGGTGCAGACCCCGTTGCTGTCGGTCTGTTGCTCAACGCCTGAGTTGCCTTGAAAAGACTCAAAGTTTTAACTGAAAAGCAGTTTATAAAGTTAGCAAGCTAAGTCTTAGCTAGCAAGACTTCGCTTGCTCACCTAATAATTAGTTTGAAGAAAAATGTTTAGCTTCAGGTAAACATTTAGTTTTTCAGCTAAATATTTAGATGCTAATTAAATATTTATTTAACAAGATTTAACCTGCTAACTATTTAGTTTGAATCTAAACACTTAGCCCACTAGCTAAACATTTAGTTTGGAAACCAAATATTTGACTTGTAGCTAAATAGCTTACAAACTATTTAGCTTAGTTTGCTAGCTAAACATTTAGTTTGAAACGGTGATATTTGTAAAGATGAACATCATATAAACCCCCATCGGCTGTCGGATGTATTAGAAGGTTTTCTCCTGGTTCTGTTATGGTTGTTGGTTGTTTTGGTTGTTTGGTTCTTTCAGTTGTTGGTTGTTTGGTTCTTTCAGTTGGTTGTTTGGTTGTTTTGGCTGTTTGGTTCTTTCAGTTGTTGGTTGTTTTGGCTGTTTGGTTCTTTCAGTTGTTGGTTGTTTTGGTTGTTTGGTACTTTCAGTTGTTGGTTGTTTTGGTTGTTTGGTTCTTTCAGTTGGTTGTTTGGTTCTTTCAGTTGGTTGTTTTGGTTGTTTGGTTCTTTCAGTTGTTGGTTGTTTTGGTTGTTTGGTTCTTTCAGTTGTTGGTTGTTTTGGTTGTTTGGTTCTTTCAGTTGTTGGTTGTTTGGTTCTTTCAGTTGGTTGTTTTGGTTGTTTGGTTCTTTCAGTTGGTTGTTTTGGTTGTTTGGTTCTTTCAGTTGTTGGTTGTTTTGGTTGTTTGGTTCTTTCAGTTGTTGGTTGTTTTGGTTGTTTGGTTCTTTCAGTTGGTTGTTTTGGTTGTTTGGTTCTTTCAGTTGTTGGTTGTTTTGGTTGTTTGGTTCTTTCAGTTGTTGGTTGTTTTGGTTGTTTGGTTCTTTCAGTTGGTTGTTTTGGTTGTTTGGTTCTATCAGTTGTTGGTTGTTTTGGTTGTTTGGTTCTTTCAGTTGGTTGTTTGGTTCTTTCAGTTGGTTGTTTGGTTCTTTCAGTTGTTGGTTGTTTTGGTTGTTTGGTTCTTTCAGTTGGTTGTTTTGGTTGTTTGGTTCTTTCAGTTGGTTGTTTTGGTTGTTTGGTTCTTTCAGTTGGTTGTTTGGTTCTTTCAGTTGTTGGTTGTTTTGGTTGTTTGGTTCTTTCAGTTGGTTGTTTGGTTCTTTCAGTTGTTGGTTGTTTTGGTTGTTTGGTTTTTTCAGTTGTTGGTTGTTTGGTTCCTTCAGTTGGTTGTTTTGGTTCTTTCAGTTGGTTGTTTGGTTCTTTCAGTTGGTTGTTTGGTTCTTTCAGTTGTTGGTTGTTTTGGTTGTTTGGTTCTTTCAGTTGGTTGTTTTGGCTGTTTGGTTCTTTCAGTTGTTGGTTGTTTTGGTTGTTTGGTTCTTTCAGTTGGTTGTTTTGGCTGTTTGGTTCTTTCAGTTGTTGGTTGTTTTGGTTGTTTGGTTCTTTCAGTTGTTGGTTGTTTTGGTTGTTTGGTTCTTTCAGTTGGTTGTTTTGGTTGTTTGGTTCTTTCAGTTGGTTGTTTGGTTCTTTCAGTTGTTGGTTGTTTTGGTTGTTTGGTTCTTTCAGTTGGTTGTTTGGTTCTTTCAGTTGGTTGTTTTGGTTGTTTGGTTCTTTCAGTTGTTGGTTGTTTTGGTTGTTTGGTTCTTTCAGTTGTTGGTTGTTTTGGTTGTTTGGTTCTTTCAGTTGGTTGTTTTGGTTGTTTGGTTCTTTCAGTTGTTGGTTGTTTGGTTCTTTCAGTTGGTTGTTTTGGTTGTTTGGTTCTTTCAGTTGGTTGTTTTGGTTGTTTGGTTCTTTCAGTTGTTGGTTGTTTTGGTTGTTTGGTTCTTTCAGTTGTTGGTTGTTTTGGTTGTTTGGTTCTTTCAGTTGGTTGTTTTGGTTGTTTGGTTCTTTCAGTTGTTGGTTGTTTTGGTTGTTTGGTTCTTTCAGTTGTTGGTTGTTTTGGTTGTTTGGTTCTTTCAGTTGGTTGTTTTGGTTGTTTGGTTCTATCAGTTGTTGGTTGTTTTGGTTGTTTGGTTCTTTCAGTTGGTTGTTTGGTTCTTTCAGTTGGTTGTTTGGTTCTTTCAGTTGTTGGTTGTTTTGGTTGTTTGGTTCTTTCAGTTGGTTGTTTTGGTTGTTTGGTTCTTTCAGTTGGTTGTTTTGGTTGTTTGGTTCTTTCAGTTGGTTGTTTGGTTCTTTCAGTTGTTGGTTGTTTTGGTTGTTTGGTTCTTTCAGTTGGTTGTTTGGTTCTTTCAGTTGTTGGTTGTTTTGGTTGTTTGGTTCTTTCAGTTGGTTGTTTTGGCTGTTTGGTTCTTTCAGTTGTTGGTTGTTTTGGTTGTTTGGTTCTTTCAGTTGTTGGTTGTTTTGGTTGTTTGGTTCTTTCAGTTGGTTGTTTTGGCTGTTTGGTTCTTTCAGTTGTTGGTTGTTTTGGTTGTTTGGTTCTTTCAGTTGTTGGTTGTTTTGGTTGTTTGGTTCTTTCAGTTGGTTGTTTTGGTTGTTTGGTTCTTTCAGTTGGTTGTTTGGTTCTTTCAGTTGTTGGTTGTTTTGGTTGTTTGGTTCTTTCAGTTGGTTGTTTGGTTCTTTCAGTTGGTTGTTTTGGTTGTTTGGTTCTTTCAGTTGTTGGTTGTTTTGGTTGTTTGGTTCTTTCAGTTGTTGGTTGTTTGATTCTTTCAGTTGGTTGTTTTGGTTGTTTGGTTTTTTCAGTTGTTGGTTGTTTGATTCTTTCAGTTGGTTGTTTGGTTCCTTCAGTTGGTTGTTTTGGTTCTTTCAGTTGGTTGTTTGGTTCTTTCAGTTGGTTGTTTGGTTCTTTCAGTTGTTGGTTGTTTTGGTTGTTTGGTTCTTTCAGTTGGTTGTTTTGGCTGTTTGGTTCTTTCAGTTGTTGGTTGTTTTGGTTGTTTGGTTCTTTCAGTTGTTGGTTGTTTTGGTTGTTTGGTTCTTTCAGTTGGTTGTTTTGGCTGTTTGGTTCTTTCAGTTGTTGGTTGTTTTGGTTGTTTGGTTCTTTCAGTTGTTGGTTGTTTTGGTTGTTTGGTTCTTTCAGTTGGTTGTTTTGGTTGTTTGGTTCTTTCAGTTGGTTGTTTGGTTCTTTCAGTTGTTGGTTGTTTTGGTTGTTTGGTTCTTTCAGTTGGTTGTTTGGTTCTTTCAGTTGGTTGTTTTGGTTGTTTGGTTCTTTCAGTTGTTGGTTGTTTTGGTTGTTTGGTTCTTTCAGTTGTTGGTTGTTTTGGTTGTTTGGTTCTTTCAGTTGGTTGTTTTGGTTGTTTGGTTCTTTCAGTTGTTGGTTGTTTGGTTCTTTCAGTTGGTTGTTTTGGTTGTTTGGTTCTTTCAGTTGGTTGTTTTGGTTGTTTGGTTCTTTCAGTTGTTGGTTGTTTTGGTTGTTTGGTTCTTTCAGTTGTTGGTTGTTTTGGTTGTTTGGTTCTTTCAGTTGGTTGTTTTGGTTGTTTGGTTCTTTCAGTTGTTGGTTGTTTTGGTTGTTTGGTTCTTTCAGTTGTTGGTTGTTTTGGTTGTTTGGTTCTTTCAGTTGTTGGTTGTTTTGGTTGTTTGGTTCTTTCAGTTGGTTGTTTTGGTTGTTTGGTTCTTTCAGTTGTTGGTTGTTTTGGTTGTTTGGTTCTTTCAGTTGTTGGTTGTTTTGGTTGTTTGGTTCTTTCAGTTGGTTGTTTTGGTTGTTTGGTTCTATCAGTTGTTGGTTGTTTTGGTTGTTTGGTTCTTTCAGTTGGTTGTTTGGTTCTTTCAGTTGGTTGTTTGGTTCTTTCAGTTGTTGGTTGTTTTGGTTGTTTGGTTCTTTCAGTTGGTTGTTTTGGTTGTTTGGTTCTTTCAGTTGGTTGTTTTGGTTGTTTGGTTCTTTCAGTTGGTTGTTTGGTTCTTTCAGTTGTTGGTTGTTTTGGTTGTTTGGTTCTTTCAGTTGGTTGTTTGGTTCTTTCAGTTGTTGGTTGTTTTGGTTGTTTGGTTTTTTCAGTTGTTGGTTGTTTGATTCTTTCAGTTGGTTGTTTGGTTCCTTCAGTTGGTTGTTTTGGTTCTTTCAGTTGGTTGTTTGGTTCTTTCAGTTGGTTGTTTGGTTTTTTCAGTTGTTGGTTGTTTGATTCTTTCAGTTGGTTGTTTGGTTCCTTCAGTTGGTTGTTTTGGTTCTTTCAGTTGGTTGTTTGGTTCTTTCAGTTGGTTGTTTGGTTCTTTCAGTTGTTGGTACTGCAGGCATCACTGAGGTTTTGGGTTCTGAGGAGAAAGAAAGAAAAATGTCTCCTGTTATAAAATCCTCCTGGACTCCGTCAGAACGGTCTCCAGATGCTCGTGTTCTATAAATATTCTGTTCTTGTCAGGACGGATCGGGGGTCCAGAATCGCAGATGAACGTTTCCCTTCGTCGTGGCCTGAAGTTCTGCTGAGTCTGTGCTGCGTCTCCTCCCCTCCTCCAGCATGTGGGAGCTAAAGGCAGGAGGCGCTGAGCTCAGCAGCTCCAGGCTCCCTCCCTGCCGCCGCCATCACTGCCAGCTGCTGGCAGCTCTCCTCATTATGGAGTTAAGCTGTTAGAGGAAACCAACTCACAGCTGAATGATGGAGGAGTTCATCGGTTTACCATCGATTCAAACCTCAGGGCTTCAGCGACAGTGAAGAGCTGACGGCGCCTTTTATCCCACGGATGTTTGTTCAGAGGAGCAGGTGCTTCACGGCAGCAGAGGAAAACTATTTATAGATTTACATCATCAGAGTAGTTTTGTTAAAGGGGAAAAGCAGAAGTTTATCTCTGAATGTTAAAGGGCAAAGTCGTATTTTTCTAAATCAATTTAACAATAACTTCTGACATTGAACATTTTCCCTTCCCCTGGTGGGTCTGTGCCGTACCAGAGGCCCAACACTTTGAACATTTTTTAACCTGAAATATTAGGTTTGTCCTGAAATGTTCAATTGTTTGAAATTTGTTCTGATAATTTTGCTGAAAGGAAAATCCTCTGAGAACATCAATGCTAGCTTTTGAAGCTAACAGGCTAGCAAGCTAATACACGACAAGGCAGATTGTAAGGATTCAATGTTCTATAATTCTCAACATAAACAATTAAAATTCACAACTTAGGTTATTTAATCGACTTATAGTTATGTACCATCTTCACATTGCTTGATCCAGTCGCTAATAGTGGAGCTAAATTTTTATTCTGTGCTTTAGCTAGCTTTGAAAACATTTAGCACACTTAGCTTCCCCTGAATACATTTTCCAGATAAATTTTAAGCACTAAACTGTTTTGTAGCTTTGCTGTTTTGTAAACCTTTCAGTTGAATAAAGTTGTTTAGCATTTAAACTTAATTTTAACAGCTAGTCCTACAATTGAAATTGTCTGGAGGTGTGAATATTAAATTTACCCATAAATAATTAAAAACGTTAACCATGAAGTTAACTGCGAAAACAATGTTCAGATGTTTAGTCGGGAACAGTTTTCCACATCCTTCCAGAACATTCCTGTACACCAACAGATCCTCCTTCAGACAGACGAACCGCAGCAGAGTAAATACAGAGAGGCTAATGTTCGCTAATGCTTCAGATGGGGAATATTACCGCCAGTCCTAATAGAGTCAGAGTCCATTAGTGAGAGGAACATCCACCCATAATGCTGCTTTTCTTCTGGGTGGAGACAATGGGCCTGACTCAGCAGTTTAGCTCGGTTAGCTTTGGGCCTGACTCAGCAGTTTAGCTCGGTTAGCTTTGGGCCTGACTCAGCAGTTTAGCTCGGTTAGCTTTGGGCCTGACTCAGCAGTTTAGCTCGACTCAGCAGTTTAGCTCGGTTAGCTTTGGGCCTGACTCAGCAGTTTAGCTCGGTTAGCTTTGGGCCTGACTCAGCAGTTTAGCTCGACTCAGCAGTTTAGCTCGGTTAGCTTTGGGCCTGACTCAGCAGTTTAGCTCGGTTAGCTTTGGGCCTGACTAAGCAGTTTAGCTCGACTCAGCAGTTTAACTCGGTTAGCTTTGGGCCTGACTCAGCAGTTTAGCTCGGTTAGCTTTGGGCCTGACTCAGCAGTTTAGCTCGACTCAGCAGTTTAACTCGGTTAGCTTTGGGCCTGACTAAGCAGTTTAGCTCGACTCAGCAGTTTAGCTCAGTTAGCTTTGGGCCTGACTCAGCAGTTTAGCTCAGTTAGCTTTGGGCCTGACTCAGCAGTTTAGCTCGGTTAGCTTTGGGCCTGACTCAGCAGTTTAGCTCGGTTAGCTTTGGGCCTGACTAAGCAGTTTAGCTCGACTCAGCAGTTTAGCTCAGTTAGCTTTGGGCCTGACTCAGCAGTTTAGCTCAGTTAGCTTTGGGCCTGACTCAGCAGTTTAGCTCGGTTAGCTTTGGGCCTGACTCAGCAGTTTAGCTCTGTTAGCTTTGGGCCTGACTCAGCAGTTTAGCTCGGTTAGCTTTGGGCCTGACTCAGCAGTTTAGCTCGGTTAGCTTAGTTTGTCATATTAACGTAAACATTCGTCTCTGCGAAGCTCAAAGTGACTCTAAAGAACGTAAACCTCTCCACGGTTTCAGCAGCAGTCAGGCTGGACCGTTAGCGCAGAAACGGCCCAGAAACAACCGGGAACAGAACGGACTCGTTTCCCCAGAACCAGGCCGAGCCGACGCTTCGTCCCAGAGACTTTATGAGGCCAGGAGGCGAACAGGACGGAGAAACTCAGCAGCACAAAGTGCTGACTGTCTCTGGAAACGCTACATTAGCCGCTGCGCTTCCATTTATCCCTCTGGCAAACATCCGGAGGAAATACTTGGACTATATTGTTATTAACGCGGACCTGACGGGATTTAATACACCTTCCTTCCTTCCTTCCTTCCTTCCTTCCTTCCTTCCTTCCTTCCTTCCTTCCTTCCTTCCTTCCTTCCTTCCTTCCTTCCTTCCTTCCTTCCTTCCTTCCTTCCTTCCTTCCTTCCTTCCTATTTTACTTCCTCCCTTCCTTCCTTCCTTCCTTCCTTCCTTCCTTCCTTCCTTCCTTCCTTCCTTCCTTCCTTCCTTCCTTCCTTCCTTCCTTCCTTCCTTCCTTCCTTCCTTCCTTCCTTCCTTCCTTCCTTCCTTCCTTCCTTCCTTCCTTCCTTCCTTCCTTCCTTCCTTCCTGCTCATATCATAAAGTCATGGTGAATGTCTTTATTTTATACTTTTCTATATTTTATTGTATTTTCATAAAATGATCAAAGGATTCAGAAAGTTTGAATAATTAGTCATGTCTCGTTTTAAATATTCATTTTTCTTGGATTATTATTATTATATTATTATTATTATTATTATTATTATTATTATTATTATTATTATTATTATATTATTATTCATGAGCGTTGATAAAACGGTGTGATTCGTTGTGTTGCGTCGAGTCCAGCTGTGACATGGAGGCGATGATGTCATCAAAGCCCAATAAAAGCAGGACCTGAAGCTCTCGGTCGTCTAACTGAGAAGTTTCCTCCAGTTCCTACAAACCCATAAAAGCTGTTATGTAACCGGCGAATCAGCCAATCATGTCGCAGCATTTCGATGCCTGTGGATCTGGATCAGCTGCAGGTTGATCAGTCGCCGGCTGGACGGCACCGGGTGGCGCGGCCCTTTAAGAGCGTCGCCATGGAGACAGTGTGTGTCAGAGGCAGAGAGCGAGCGACGCCAACCTTAAAGAGACGGAGTCACAAGAGCTCCTCCATAATTCATGATCCGGTTCTGGGAATGATCAGAGCCTGGAGGGCGAGCCGCCGGTTACTGGACCGCTGCAGCAGAACCAACCCGACCGACTGACTGATTCACTGACTGACTGAATCACTGACTGACTGAATCACTGACTGACTGATTCACTGACTGACTGATTCACTGACTGACTGATTCACTGACTGACTGATTCACTGACTGACTGAATCACTGACTGACTGATTCACTGACTGACTGACTCACTGACTGAATCACTGACTGACTGATTCACTGATTCACTAACTGATTCACTGACTGACTGACTGATTCACTGACTGACTGAATCACTGACTGACTGACTGATTCACTGACTGACTGAATCACTGACTGAATCACTGACTGACTGAATCACTGACTGACTATCACTGACTGACTGAATCACTGACTGAATCACTGACTGACTGAATCACTGACTGAATCACTGACTGACTGAATCACTGACTGAATCACTGACTGACTGAATCACTGACTGACTGAATCACTGACTGACTGACTGAATCACTGACTGAATCACTGACTGACTGAATCACTGACTGACTGACTGAATCACTGACTGAATCACTGACTGAATCACTGACTGACTGAATCACTGACTGAATCACTGACTGACTGAATCACTGACTGAATCACTGACTGACTGAATCACTGACTGAATCACTGACTGACTGAATCACTGACTGAATCACTGACTGACTGAATCACTAACTGATTCACTGACTGATTCACTGACTGACTGAATCATTCACTAACTGACTGACTGACTGATTCACTGACTGATTCACTGACTCTCCATCCGTCTCCACCCTAAGAGTCCAGCTGACGGCTCGTCAGGCTGATCCTGATCCAGATTGTTCCACTTCCTGTCTGCAGGTACCGACTTCCTGCTGAAAAATGAACTTAATTTAAACCCTCTGACCTTCTGCTGACCTCCATCCTCACCGTTGCTGTAGCAACTGGAAGCACAGCCTTTGTCCTCCATCTGCCTTTCATGCTGTTGCCTGAACTTCCTGGTTCGGTTGGACTAATCCGGGTCCAGTTTATTCTTCTCTGATGTGAGCTAGCATGGAGCGACTGGCAGTTTCACACTGCTAGCTGCGCCAACCCTAAAGCACTAATCATAAACATTGGCTATGCTAATGCTAAACCAACATGGCATTTAGGGGAAGCTAAAGTGAAATAGCTACCAACAAGGTATTTACCAGCAGTTAATGCGCTATACCAACGTGCTACTTAGCAGAAGCTAATGTTAAAAAGCTATAGCAACATGATATTAGCAGAAGCTAATGCTAAAAAGCTATAGCAACATAATATTAGCAGAAGCTAATGCTAAAAAGCTATAGCAACATGATATTAGCAGAAGCTAATGCTAAAAAGCTATAGCAACATGATATTAGCAGAAGCTAATGCTAAAAAGCTATAGCAACATAATATTAGCAGAAGCTAATGCTAAAAAGCTATAGCAACATGATATTAGCAGAAGCTAATGCTAAAAAGCTATAGCAACATGATATTAGCAGAAGCTAATGCTAAAAAGCTATAGCAACATGATATTAGCAGAAGCTAATGCTAAAGCACTACCATCAAGGTAGTTATCAGAACCAAATTTTAAAGAGCTAAATTCCACCATGTTTCAATAACACATTTGTTACAACAGAGGTCGTGACCCTCAGCAGGATCATGAGGGTTCTGGTCCGTCTGCGTTTCAGGATCTTTCACTCATGGTTTCAGTTTTGTTGTTGCTCATTTTAGCTAACTGACCAGTCAGAAAGCATGTTGGACAGCAGCAATGCATTCTGGGTACAGAAAAAACCCCCAAACTTTATGTGTTTTGTTTAACCTCTCTGCACTTCCTGTGAGGAGAGGAAATAGAACTGGTGTTTTTTCAAAATAATAGCATGTATGTAAACATGTAACTATGAAGAATTCTGAAGTCTGTAACCAAAACTTCGACCCAGACGTTGAACGTTATTCAACCGAATGTTTGCAAACAGGAATTTAACTGGAAATTTTAGCTAGCTAACCAGCTAACGCTAAAGAAAAGCTAGCTGCACGATTAGCAGAATGCGCCAACGACCCATCACAGCGTTCTCATGGCTCAGTGTTTTAGTTACCAGGATTTTCTCCAGCTGATTGAAAGCTGCCCCTCCCACACCTAGTGCTGCACGCTGCCAGTCAGCTGGCTGAAAGAAGGCTGCTGACCTGTTCTTTTTGCTTGCAGGAGAGGCACATCTAACTGTTTGGGAACATTTAACGGTGGGGAGGCTAGAGGAGGAGCCGGAGGGCGTTGCTATGGCGACAGTTTCCCTCCTGGACCGAGGCTAAAGGAGGAGCCGGAGGGCGTTGCTATGGCGACAGTTTCCCTCCTGGACCGGGGCTAGAGGAGGAGCCGGAGGGCGTTGCTATGGCGACAGTTTCCCTCCTGGACCGAGGCTAAAGGAGGAGCCGGAGGGCGTTGCTATGGCGACAGTTTCCCTCCTGGACCGGGGCTAAAGGAGGAGCCGGAGGGCGTTGCTATGGCGACAGTTTCCCTCCTGGACCGGGGCTAGAGGAGGAGCCGGAGGGCGTTGCTATGGCGACAGTTTCCCTCCTGGACCGGGGCTAGAGGAGGAGCCGGAGGGCGTTGCTATGGCGACAGTTTCCCTCCTGGACCGGGGCTAGAGGAGGAGCCGGAGGGCGTTGCTATGGCGACAGTTTCCCTCCTGGACCGGGGCTAGAGGAGGAGCCGGAGGGCGTTGCTATGGCGACAGTTTCCCTCCTGGACCGGGGCCTCCTCTGATAGGAGGACGAGACAAAAGATAGAAATGAATTCAGCTTCACTTCTTTCACAGGAAATTATGTCTGATTGAGTTTTTCTGTGTTTAATTTGATGAATTCATAAATATTTATAATTCTGCTCGGTTTTTTGTAAACAATGTTCTGGTTCTGCAGTGAAGAAGTTCAGAGAAAATCTGTAGAGCTGTTGACCAGAACCAGCAGAAGCAGAAGCTTTCCCCGTCCCGCCTCCTCTGGATGCAGCAGAGTGTCCTTCACCGCTGCTCCTCTTCCTCCCTGTCACGCCCTGACGCCGCTGCCGCCGTGCGCCCCCTGCTGGCCGCACCGGGAACTCACTGCAGCAGCAACGTGAGGCTGCAGAGACACAAACTGCAGAACAAAGACAGCAGAGTGTTTGAGCAGCTGCTGCTCACCTGCAGCTGAGGAGGAGGAGGAGGAGGACGAAGAGCCGGACGGAAAGCGTTTTTCACGTGGGCCTGGTTTCATCCAGAACCTCGTTATCGGGTCAGAGTTCAGTAAACGATCCAGAGACGCTCCACATCTGGATGAGCCTCACATCGACATAAAATGTAAAAATCTGCACCGTAAAGTTGATACATGAACTCGGTGCTCCTGCGTCGCGCTCCGTTTATCAAACAATTATTTTAATCATCGATTATTCTGACACTTTCTGTACATTTTTTATTTAACCACTTTAATCTTTTTATGCAATATTTTAAACACATTAATGATGCAAACAAACAAATAATTCAGTTAGTTTTTCATGAAAATCAGCATTTGTTTTAAAATGCAGCAGCAGCGCAGCTTTCCTTCAGTGAAGCTAAAACTAGTCGTCACAATTAGAAAATATTTCCAGACAAAAGGTTTTTATCTTAAATACAAAATGTTTGTATTTATTGTCCAGTTTTTGCTTTATTACACCTGTTTTTTGTGTTTTTTCCTCCTTTGTTATGCCCTTTTTCTCAAATTATCCATAGGTATTCAGAATAAAACAATTGATTTAATTTAAATGCACATTAATAAACATTTCTGATTGTTTATTAATGTGTTTATTAATTAGTCAAAATTATATTTTTCATCTGTTGTCCCTAAAAACAAAAGTGACACAAAATTATTTAAATGATTTAACCCTCCTGTTATGCTGCGGGTCAAATTGACCCGTTTCAAAGTTTAAAAATATTTTAAAAATAGTTGCAAGTATTTTTATTGCATGAAACTTTTTCTATTTGTCTTAATAGGTGAACTCTACATATAAATTGAAAATTTATTCATTTTACACATTTGCAGCCCCCCCTGCGTCTACTTGTCACATCGATTCTGTTCGGGTCAATTTGACCCGGCAGTCAAGTTAAAGTGCAAAAAAAGATTAAAAATGTCCAATTCTGTTTGTTTCCTTACAGCTATGAACCTTATTTCACCACACACACACACACACACACACACACACACACACACACACACACACACACACACACACACACACACAACACACACACAACACAACACACACACACACACACACACACACAACACACACACACAACACACACACACACACACACACACACACACACACACACACACACACACACACACACACACACACACCACATACACACACACACACACCACACACACGCAGACACACACACACAACACACACACAACACAACACACACACACACGCAGACACACACAAACCCACTTTCTCCCTGCTCTCTTTACTTCACAATGAACTGCGAGAAAGCAGGTGTTCATACAACTTTTGACGGGAACCTTTTCTGTTCACGTGGGTAAACTCCACCCACACTGAGTGGACAAACTCCACCCACACTGAGTGGACAAACTCCACCCACACTGAGTGGACAAACTCCACCCACACTGAGTGACACTCAGTAGAAGTGGAGGAAAACATAAATACTCTCTGCATGACTCATTTATCTTGATTTTAATTTGGCGGGTCAATTTGACCCGGAAAAGTTTGTGTGTCTCAAATTCAATTATAAAGAGTTTCACCCTTTGAAAAAAAAAATTAAATGTAATATAAAAATTACCAAAGATCACTTTCAAGGAAATTATTGTTTTTTTGTGTCTAGGTTTTTTTCAGTGGACATAAAAAATGTAAATCCCATTTTTTATGTCCAAATGAATAATTGAGTAAATTGTCGTCATTAATCCTTAATTTCTGAGAAATAAAAAACATAATTGCACAAATTTTGATTGAGATGGTTAGTATTAGAGTTAATAATCAGATAAAAAAATGTTTTGGAGGAATTTTTTGGTTCCTGATTGCATGATAAAACTCTCCCCGGGTCAAATTGACCCACGAACATTATCGCTATACCTCAGAAACGAACATAACAGGAGGGTTAAGTTCACAAATTCTGCAAATAAATACAAATAAAACAATAAATACAAACAATAAAACTACAACACCATCATAAAGGTAGTATATATTAGTTTATGGCAGCAACAAACTGTTTTAGTAATTGAGTATTCTGATGATTAATCACATAAAAGTGCCACATTCTGCACAGCTTTCATTTATTTTACAATATTAAAAAAGATACAAATAAATAATTACATTTCAGTTTCCTGAACGTCGAGCAGCTCTAAAAAAAAAACTGAAATTATTTAAACAGTTTTCAGAATCAAACACGCCTTAAGCCTCTGAGCAGCGTTTTGCTTGTTTCCTCTGGAGATGCGCGATATATCGGGACTAACATCGGTATCGGACGACGTTTGAAACATATCGATAATAAAACTGGGTCGAGATGTACGACCGATTTATTTCTATTTTTAGCTGTTTGTGTTTCAGGAATGGGTTGGTCATGGGCTGTTAGCGTTGGACAAGATGGCTGAATAACTTAGCTTGATACAAGCGTTTCATGTCAGTCAATATCAGTAATTATTGATCAGTTTGTTGTTTTAAATATCTGAAATCCTGCCAAACTGGTGGCATGATCTTTTCCTTTTCATCCAGTTTTCTCTCCATGTTTTTAAGCAATTTTGAGGAAAAACCTGAAACTGTTACTGAGCAAGTTGTTGCTAGGCAACCAAAAACTAAGACACTGGACACCACTGCAGTTCTGTTTATCGGAACCAGCAGAAACAGAAGCTTTCCCCGTCGTGCAGCAAAGTCCCGTTGCTCTCTGCCGCCCCCTGCTGCTGGTGTCCCGTTGCTCTGTGCCGCCCCCTGCTGCTGGTGTCCCGTTGCTCTCTGCCGCCCCCTGCTGCTGGTGTCCCGTTGCTCTGTGCCGCCCCCTGCTGGTGTCCCGTTGCTCTGTGCCGCCCCCTGCTGGTGTCCCGTTGCTCTCTGCCGCACCCTGCTGGTGTCCCGTTGCTCTCTGCCGCCCCCTGCTGGTGTCCCGTTGCTCTGTGCCGCCCCCTGCTGGTGTCCCGTTGCTCTCTGCCGCCCCCTGCTGGTGTCCCGTTGCTCTCTGCCGCCCCCTGCTGGTGTCCCGTTGCTCTCTGCCGCCCCCTGCTGGTGTCCCGTTGCTCTCTGCCGCCCCCTGCTGCTGGTGTCCCGTTGCTCTCTGCCGCCCCCTGCTGCTGGTGTCCCGTTGCTCTCTGCCGCCCCCTGCTGGTGTCCCGTTGCTCTGTGCCGCCCCCTGCTGGTGTCCCGTTGCTCTCTGCCGCACCCTGCTGGTGTCCCGTTGCTCTCTGCCGCCCCCTGCTGGTGTCCCGTTGCTCTGTGCCGCCCCCTGCTGGTGTCCCGTTGCTCTCTGCCGCCCCCTGCTGGTGTCCCGTTGCTCTCTGCCGCCCCGCTGCTGGTGTCCCGTTGCTCTCTGCCGCACCCTGCTGGTGTCCCGTTGCTCTCTGCCGCCCCCTGCTGCTGGTGTCCCGTTGCTCTCTGCCGCACCCTGCTGGTGTCCCGTTGCTCTCTGCCGCCCCCTGCTGGTGTCCCGTTGCTCTCTGCCGCACCCTGCTGGTGTCCCGTTGCTCTCTGCCGCACCCTGCTGGTGTCCCGTTGCTCTCTGCCGCCCCCTGCTGGTGTCCCGTTGCTCTCTGCCGCCCCCTGCTGCTGGTGTCCCGTTGCTCTCTGCCGCACCCTGCTGGTGTCCCGTTGCTCTCTGCCGCCCCCTGCTGGTGTCCCGTTGCTCTCTGCCGCCCCCTGCTGGTGTCCCGTTGCTCTCTGCCGCCCCCTGCTGCTGGTGTCCCGTTGCTCTCTGCCGCACCCTGCTGGTGTCCCGTTGCTCTCTGCCGCACCCTGCTGGTGTCCCGTTGCTCTATGCCGCCCCCTGCTGGTGTCCCGTTGCTCTCTGCCGCACCCTGCTGGTGTCCCGTTGCTCTCTGCCGCCCCTGCTGGTGTCCCGTTGCTCTCTGCCGCACCCTGCTGGTGTCCCGTTGCTCTCTGCCGCCCCCTGCTGGTGTCCCGTTGCTCTCTGCCGCACCCTGCTGGTGTCCCGTTGCTCTCTGCCGCCCCCTGCTGGTGTCCCGTTGCTCTTGCCGCCCCCTGCTGGTGTCCCGTTGCTCTCTGCCGCCCCCTGCTGGTGTCCCGTTGCTCTCTGCCGCCCCCTGCTGGTGTCCCGTTGCTCTCTGCCGCCCCCTGCTGGTGTCCCGTTGCTCTCTGCCGCCCCCTGCTGGTGTCGCGTGGCTCTCTGCCGCCCCTGCTGGTGTCCCGTTGCTCTGCCGCCCCCTGCTGGTCCCCCCCCCCCCCCCCCCCCCTCTGCCCCCCGTTGTCCCGTTGCTCTCTGCCGCACCCTGCTGGTGTCCCGTTGCTCTCTGCCGCCCCCTGCTGGTTTCCCGTTGCTCTCTGACGCCCCCTGCTGGTGTCCCGTTGCTCTCTGCCGCCCCCTCCTGGTGTCCTGTCTCCTGTTGTCCTTTTATGTGTCCAGCATTAATTTTAGAAGGTCAGATTTAGCAACCTGATCAGAACCAGAGAGGTGTTTGGTGCTTTTACACGCCGTAACCTGAGCCTCTTCCTGGGATTCAGTCCGGCCCAGTTCAGCCCAGTACAGCCCAGTCCGGCCCAGTCTGTGTGCTTCGCAGTCCCATGTGTAAGTTTCACTCTGTTTACTGAGAGGCGTCCAACCTGAACGGACCAGACGGGTTGGGTCGGCGCACCATGACCCGCTACTGCAGCCTGTTCCGACGCCTGTTGCTGAGGAAGAGTAAAGAGGAGGAGGAGGATGAGGAGAAGGGCCATGTCCACAAGGAGAGCAGTCAGCAGGGTGAGTCCGTCAGAGATGGGTCGGTTTGCCTCGGACCCGAAATAAACGCTCCGCAGCTGGGATGAACCAGAACCAGGTCCGGTTCAGACAGAGAGCTTCCAGAACCATCTGGGTCAACGCTATCGGTGTTAACAAAGTCAGAACAGCCGAAGCTGATCCAGATGTTGGGAGCCGTTTGAGGCTTTGTGCACCTGGCTGCATTGTTGTCTGATGCAAAACAACCTGATGCAAAAGAAGAAAAGCATTCAAATCAACAGCTGTGTGTGTGTGTGTGTGTGTGTGTGTGTGTGTGTGTGTGTGTGTGTGTGTGTGTGTGTGTGAACCGGGTTTTTATATCCTTGTGGGGACCTCTGTCTGTTTACAATGAGGGCTGTGGGGACCACTGTTGCTTGTGGGGACATTTTCTTGGTCCCCATGAGGGGAAATGCTGTTTTTGGTTGGGGGTTAGGGTAAGGGCTCAGAGTGAATGGTTAAAGGTCTAACAGGTGTTTTCATTATTATTATTATTATTATTATTATTATTATTATTATTATTATTATTATTATTATTATTATTCTGTCATTTTCAATCAAAAACACAAAATGTTGAAGAAAACAACAAAAAACAAAACAAATACAGAAATAGACGATAAACAATAATTAACATTTTTAATAACAAGCATGAATGCAACAAAAACAAAAATCAAATTTTAATTTCACTTTTAAGATGACAACACATAGTAACATTATTTCTTGGTGTATTTATTATTTTCTTCTTTATATTTGTTTATTGCTAAATTAAAATAGTAAAAAATATTAATTTAAAACCTAAATTGTAAAACAAACAATGCTATTGTTATTTTGTTTTTTATAGTTTTTTCCCCCTTTCTTAAATAATTATCTGTAAAATAAGACAAATAGAAGCAAGAGGGTCACATAAGTTTATACTTCTGCCTGTTTCTTTATCAAACATATAGTTATCTAAATATGTATGACGGCGTTTGAATGTGTATGTATTTGAAATAATATAAATTTAATAATATAACTAATAATATTTAGTTTGATATTTTTTAAGGTATTTTTATTTCTGTTTTGCTGGATTATCTGATTTATGAAGCCTGATCTGGATTACGTTTGTTGTTAAAAACTATTTAGCATTAACAGAAATAGCATTTTTCTGCAAAACGTTTCATAAGAGTTTGAATTTGTCTCTAAAAATGTGCAGTGAAGTAGATACTATAGTGCAGCAGCTCCTCTTCCTCCTCCTCTTCCTCCTTGCCTCTCGTCAGAGGCTTCTGGATTATAAATATCTGTGTCCGATCTGCTCTCAGGGTCCCACTCCTCTCATGTCACACATATCTCTTTACATATAAACAGACTTCCAGTGAGACTGAGTGGAAACTCGCGACTCAGGAAACTTTCCTGCGTTATTATTAAACTGGAATTGTCAGAGTCCAGGCTTCCACTGGAAACTAAAAGCAGAGATGTTAATCTGCAGCCTGTGATTTTCACTTCCAGCTTTAGCTCCTTTAACTCCCCTGATTAATCACGCATTGCTTGCACCACAAATAAACAGAGCGGACGATCAAACATGCATCACGCAGCTGAACTCTGACGTTTCAAGGTGACTTTCATCAACAATTCTTCAGGATTTTTCTTGGACTTTTGCTGCTTTTCTCTCAGTTTCAGTCCTTCTATCTCATCATTCTCAGGAATGGTTTTATTTTATTTTATCCACTTAATTCTACCTAAACAAAACCATTTTTAACCTCAGAACAGTGACACATCAGCAAAAAAAAAAAAAAAAAAACATTTTAAATTGGATTATTAGCCTCTGTTGCTGCTGGCCAAACACAACTAGTTGTGTTTTCTTTATTAAAACTCATAAAAAAGTAGCTGGAATGATGCTAGCTCCAACAAAATGATTCCCAGATAGCTGTTAGCTACAAAAGGATGAGCTAACTCTGAGTTTGATCCATTTTAACTCATGGAGTAAATTCAATCTCATTCTTTATTTAGTCATTTATTCAAGAGAGAAAATATCTGTCAGATCAAATCCTCAGAAAACTATATATGGTAACCTTAGTTTATTTCAGCTTAGAATTTTAGTAAGTTTAGCTAATCATAATTAGCATCTCATGTTAGCTCATTTTCACTTATCTTTGCTTCTTACCTTAGCACAGCTTAAACAGCCTGCCAAATGTGTTGAACTGTTTCATAAGTTCCTGATTTTACATTTTTAAAAGTGGACTCTGTTAGCTTAGTTTACACCAAATTAGCTTTGCTTAGCATTGCTAATTTTAAATTAGATTACTTTACACTAGCTTACTTTAGCAAAAACAATGCTAAAAGCTAAGCTCATGTTTAGCTTTTCTTTTCTTGGTTTATATTAAGTGAGCTAGTTTATCTAATCAGAATTTAGTTTAGCCGGTGGTTAATTCCCCTGCTTGATTTTTGTTTATTGTAGCCTAGCTTAATAAAAGTTAATATAACTTAGCTTATTTGATTTTGATTTAAACTTTACTGTCTGACTGTAGTTTAACTCAGCTTAGCTAATCTATTTCACATTAACTTTATTCATCTCACCATAGCTTAACATAGCTCAGCATAAACCTGTCATAGAGTGAATATGTTTGACTGAAATTCTGATATTTTTTTTTATCTCTATGCATATTTATTTCTAAGTTTAGAGACATTTTAATGGAGGTGAATTTTGTTTTATTTGCCATGTATGTGATATTTGTGTCAAGATTAAAGTCATAAAACTTTAACTTAGGCATGTTTGCTCATGTCTGTTGGAGATGTTTCTTAGGCCTGGCTCATCTTTTTTAAAGTTTAAAGTTTTAAAACACATGACCAGAGCGTCTCGGTTGCCTTTCCAGCTTTATGTATTCCTGTCAGAGCAGCTGTGCGTTTCACCTGATCTATCAGGATCTCATGTTTACGGTTCATGGTTTATATTGGGTAACTTCATAGTGAAGAAGTTCAGAAAACAAGGCCGGCTTCAAACTGAGTCACGTTGCGTTTAAAGACGATCAGGATATGCCAGGTTAAACCAAAGGTAGTGGTTCTGGAAAGCGATCGGGTTGCTGATGGCTTCCTGTGAGCGTGGAGGTTCAGAAGCTCTCTGGTTCTCAGGATCATGAATTTTACAGAGACTGAATCTGTTGAATTAAAGATTCAGCATCAAATATTCAGCAGCAGCTGTGCAGCTGTTCGCTGCACGTTTTCACATGATTGCACTAAATCATTCAGACGCAACCAGAAGCACCAGAATCACCTCTTTGTGGTGCTGCTGGAGGGAAAATCAGCACTGAAAAACACTAAATGCTACCAGGTATTTGAAATAAAGCAAAATTACAGTCATTGGGTAGCTTTTAGCAACCCAGTGACTCATAAATATTGGTTTTCTATTTGCAGATTATTTCACTTTTAATGTGAGAAAAATGTCTTACTACAAGTAAAATAATCTGCAAGTGGAACTAGAACTTTTCATGAATATCAAGGAATTAGTTACTTAAAACAAGCTCATATATCTTACTTTCAAGTTAGGTTTGTCTTATTTCAAATGGACTAAGATATTATAACTAAAATCTAGAAAAAAATATTTGGTAAGATGTTGTGTTTTTGCATCAGATTTTTGAAGCTCTGGGTGTTAATATTATATCTGGCCATATAAAGATACTGATGTCTTTACTGTGGTTTGGGAACAGCTGCAACTGTGTATGGCAGGCTGTTTTAACATGAAATTGCTTTTGTCTGACTGCCTGTAATTACATTTTAGATACCTAAAAATAAGTTTTAGTTAGTCTCAGTTACATGTTGAGTATCCTGAATGATAATTTAATATTCTGACTAGTAGAATTAGAAATTATTATGTGTAATTGCCACTGAGCTGTTCATACAGTCGCCTGCAGGGTTTTAGATTTCCTGAACAAAATTGTCAGAAAATGCCAGAATGTGAAAATCGCTCAGTAGGAAATGAAGACATGAAGTTTGTAAAGTTAACACAGAAATATGCAAAGAATGTGCTGCTGTAGCACATTAACAGACTGGAAATGCAGTCCGTTAATGCAGACTGCATTTCCAGTCTGCATTAACGGACTGGAAAAATGCGATAAAAATGTTTTTAAAAACATTTTTAATTATTAAAATTTCATAATGCTGCAAACTGCAGGGTTGAGATATAAACTCAGAAACTGACCTGCAGTCCCGGGGAACCACCAGCAGATGGCAGCATGCTTCCAGTGACATGACGCCGGAGCTCTTCCGCTTCGTTCTTCACTTTTCTGTTAAAATATTTATGTTTACATTCAGATTACTGTGAGAAGAACCCAGATCAGGAAAAAACGCTGCTTCAGAGTTATGTAACTAAGTCTTCTCTCTTATATTTCAAAGTAAAAGCCTTCCTAATGTGAGCGAACCTGAGGATAAACGCTGCGCTGCTCAGGCCCGGCCCAACCCAACCCAGCTGGGTCGGGTTTTTTTATTCGTGCCGCAGCAGAAACTGGGGGAGTTTGATCCAAAAATATATTCCTGTTGTGAAACAAAGAGCGGCGGGACAATAGATGGAGTGGAGCTACAGCTACTGAGCAGCGGGTGTTTGGTTTGGATCATCATGACTCAGAACCAGAACCAGAGCTTCTCTCCGTCAATCACGGGTTCGTGTTCTCTGAAAATATGGCCAGTTTTTAAACGTTCAACTTGCATTTTTGTTTAGAAATGTAATTGTTTGTTAAAAGTTCTGATTTCTGGGACCAAACTGAAGTTTTTACCAAACAGCAAATATAAAAAATCTGTCTGAACCAGAACCAGATTTGTTGGTTCTGGTTAAATAAATCTGTAATGAAACATTTCAGCTGCAGCTGAATGTTTTATCAGAGTTTCACCAGAGTTCATTCTGTTTCCCTCCTGATGGTCCGGTCGACCCGGTTCTACTGGAACCAGAACATCTGCTCCACCTCCAGTCAAACCAACCTGTTCCCCTCCTGGCCTGTGGGGGCGCTGCACCAAGAACCACTGAAGGAAACGACACAAAAACCTCTGAAGACGCTGAGAGCAACTTCCTTCTTCACCAGATGGAAACAAGATGGAGGATTTTAGCGGTTGGAGGATTTCTCTCTAGGCTAAAGACCAGGAGCCATTTCTGCTGCTAGCACTAGGCTAACATGTTAGCTTTGGTTGGATTTACCCAGAATGCCATGCGCTGTCGTCCACTTCCTGCTTTTGGAGCGGTCTCTCCAGTCCGCCTTTCTTTCACATTCAAACCGAACTAGAGTTCACTTCAACCGAACCCAGACCGAGGTTTGGAGGACCAGAGGTCAGAGGTCAGAGGTCAGTTAGCGTTCACACCTCACCAACCAAATCGGACTTTATAGGCAAACGGACTGGAGTCGGAAACGCAGCCCGAGTCTGAATTTGATCCACAATTCAGCTTTAATTCAGAAGTTTGGTCAGATTTGAGCTGAAATTCAGTTGAATTAACCCAGAACTCAGCAGAACCGAGCCGGAACCGAGCCGCAGGTGAAGCTCAGACACAACTGGGACGTGAATTCAACTGAAGTCCAGAGAGGATTCAGACCGAGGAAAATCAAAAGTGGAGATCAGAACTCCTTCAGAACCAGAGTGTGTGTGTGTGTGCGTGTGTGTGTGTGTGTGTGTGTGTGTTCAGGGTACTGGTACCACTCAGAGTCCGGCTCTCTCCTGGTTCCGTCATCATTCCAGTGTCCTGATGACATTCTGCTGTCCTCTGATGTGGCATTTTGTTTATTGATCCGGAAACATACCTGAAAACAGAACTCACACACACACACACACAGAGACACACACACACACACACACACAGAGACACACACACACACACACACACACACACACAGACACACACACACACACAGAGACACACACACACAAACACACACACACACAGAGACACACACACACACACAGATACACACACACAGACACACACACACACACACACAGATACACACACACACACAGAGAGACACACACACACAGATACACACAGAGACACACACACACAGATACACACAGAGACACACACAGACACAGAGACACACACACACAGTTACACACATACACACACAGAGAGACACACACACACACACATAGAGACACACACACACAGAGACACACACACACACACACACACACACATAGAGACACACACACACAGAGACACACACACACACACACACACAGAGACACACACACACACACACACACACACACACACACACACACACACAGACACACACAGAGACACACACACACACACACACACACACACACACACACACACACACACACACACACACAGTCTCTTCAGTCTCAGATATGTGAAGTTATCGGACCGTTAATCAGCAGAACCAGAACCAGTTGCAGACTCCTCCAGTCGGACCTCCGTACTGGTTAAACTGGGCAGGTAGCCTAGCTGACCACCATCATCATCATCACCTGCTGCTCATCACGGATGATGAAGATGGCTCCTCTTCCTCCTCTGGGTCCTTGAGCGCAGGTACCAGGACACAAATACTCGTCAGTAATTACAGAACCTGACCTGGTTCCGCTCGGCAGGCCTACATTCAGCGTGACGGTGCGTTCACTGGAGCCGGTCACATGACCCGGCCGGGGGCTCCCATTGGTCCAGATCATTTCCCCCTCAGTAAAAAACATCCACAGAAAAGTTTCACACCAGGAAGGAAACTTTTTTTTTCTATGCTCTTAAAATCCAAGATGGATGCTTATCTTAGTTGAGCTATTTTAGCTCCTTTTGGGACTGATTAGCTCATTTTAGCTAACTTTATGCTAATTTTTTTATTCAAAGCTTAAATTCTCCTAGTTTAGCTTAGCTTAGCTTAGCTTAGCGTATCGTGTCTTTGCTTAACTCGCTTTGATTAGCTTGCGTTAACACAGCTTAGTTTATCTTAGCTCAGTTTAGCTCATCTTAGGTCAGCTTGGCTTTCGCTAGCTAGGCTTATGTTAGCAGAGCTTATTTTTAATTAGATTAGCCTGTTTGATTAGTCTGAGATGAATTTATTTTAGTTTAATTTAGCTTAGCTTACCACAGCTGAGTTTAGCTTATTTTAGTTTAGCTTAATTTAGTTCATCTTAGTTTATCTTGAGCTTAATTTAGTTAGCTTGTCCTGGTTTCAATTAGCTTAAGAAATTGTAGCTTTGTTCATTTTATCTTATTTTATTTGTCTAAGGCTAACTCGTAGCATATTTTATTTTATCTTTGCTAAACATAGTTTATCTTAGAGTATCATAGCTAAACTAGCTTAGCTTTACATTAGCTTAGCTTTTTCAACATAGTTTTCGTAACTCGACTGTGTTCTCGCTAACTTTATTTTTTAAAGCTTTGCTGTCGCAGTCCGGAATCTGAGCGAAAATCGTCTAAATCCCGAATGAAATCGATTTAAACCTCCGGGAGATGAAGGTTGAAGGGAACTGCGTTCCCTCCAGAAATCTGGACCGCCTGACAAAGTCACTGCGTCTTTTCCAGGCTAAATGTTCTGACCCTGAAACTCGCTGGGGTCAGGCGGACGGCGTGTCGGTGACTCATCTGATAATTGGGTTGTGTGACGAGCTCTTCGCTGATAATTGGGCGTCCACTCATACAGACTCCTCACCTCGTCTTCCTCATCTTCAGCAGCCATCAGGTGGATGGGAGGCTTAGCTCTTCGTGGTTAGCGTTAGCCTGATGTAAAGTAGCAGGAACGGATCCCGTGGATTTCTCTGGATTTGGTTGTTGCGCCCTGAGGCCGCCGCCGACTCTGAGCTCAGATGATCATCAGGATGCAGGTGAAGCAGCAGATCAGGTTTTACCTGCAGGTGTTCATTCTGCTTTCCCCGCTGGTTGTTGATAGCGGTTAGCTTACTTAGCTTCCACTGAGGGAATTTATTGGCATAAATTATAATTTACTTTGCTTTTTTTGTAAACTTTCAGTTGATTAAAGTTCAACATCTGTGTTGAAGTTAGGCGTTTGTATTCATACTTTTATTTTGAAGTGGTGACGACTTCCATTTCCTCTCCTCACTTTCCTTCTCTTTTTTTCTCCAATAACTTTATTTAACACAGGAAACCTACAGGAACAAAATCAACATGGACAGTAGAGAATTAGATATAAACATGGATATAATATTTACAGCTGTTATATAACATGTAGATTAAAATGTCATAATTAAATTGGTGCTCTTTAAAGGGTGTTAGCATTAGCTTCTGCTAAATACCGTGTTGGCGTTTCATGTAGTGCTTTAGCATTAGCGTAACTGATATTTATGATTTGTGTTTCAGGGTAGCGCAGCTAACGTTTTAGCCCGCTGTGTTTTAACCACTGGCTTCTTATATTTAGCTAAAAGTAGTAAAACAATAATGGATTTTTAAATTATAGATAAAACAACACCAGTTTTTATTGTATTTTTGTTTTATTTTGCAATTTCTCCTCATCAGGATGAAAAGTCGCTGCCTTTTAGAGGAAGATTCAAACTTAAAATCAGAGGAAAGCTGGTGGAAATGTATCAAATATTAAAGTTTTTGTAATATTAGCAGCTTGAAACGAGTTTTCTCATTCAGCATCAAATTTTAAAAGTTTCTGTTCATCTTCAGTGAGGCGAAACGAAGCTGCTTGTTTCCAAGCTTCATATCAAAGCTCTTATCTTCCGTCTCCACTTTAATGGCGTCAACTTCCTGTCGTTTAAATTATTCCTGCCGTTCGGACGGGCGACCCCAGGTCTCCCGCTGTGGGGCTGAGGAAGAGGAGCGTGAACGCAGCATCAGGATGAAGGTGGAGTGGTCCGATGTGGGAGCAACATGAAACATCAGGCGGAATATTTTTAGGAGCTTCTTCCACACCTCCTCCTCCTCCTCCTCCTCCTCCTCCTCCATCACTCCGTCTCTCGCGCTGACGGCGGCTCGCTGCTTCCTCTCCCTCTCTGCTGCTCTTCACATGCAGCAGAGGAAGAGGAGGCAGGAGGAAGACGCCTCTCTGTTCGCTCTCTCAGCTTCTGGATCAGATTCTCCTGATTCCGGGTTTCAGGATCGGATTCCTCCAGAGAATTTAGGCAAAGTGCTGAAGAGCTGCAGCGACCCGTTCAGGCGGTTCTGGACGTCAGGCGGATTTTTCTCCTGGTCATTTCAGAGTCAATGTTCTGCAGATGTTTCTGTCCTGCTGTGACGGGAGGAAAACCAGCTGGAACTGATCAAACAGTGTTGGCTAAGTGGGTCAGAACCGGACCTGTACCATGTGAAGCTGGACTCCTGCAAACTCTGCCGGATCAGCCAGAACCCTTTCGCGCGGTGAGGACGGGAATGCGGCTGCAGCTGGACCTGAAGCATCACTGTTGGGTCTGATCATGGGTCAGCCCCGTCGCCGTTAAGCCCGGTTCTCCTGGGGGGTCATGCGGTCCGACCCGGACTGAAGACAGATCCAGACCCAGAGGGATCCGGCTCCTCGGGGAGATGGCGGCTGCCATCGCCAGCTCCCTGATCCGACAGAAGCGCCAAGCGCGAGAGTCCAACAGCGAGAAGGTCACCGCCAACAAGAAGCGCTCCAGCCCCAGCAAAGACCCGCGCTCTCTCTGCGAGCGGCACATCTTCAGCGTCTTCAGCAAGGTCCGCTTCTGCAGCGGGAAGAAGCGGCCGGTTCGCCGGAAACCAGGTGGGCGCTCCCGTTCTGACCAGCATTCATGAACAGTTTTTACCGTCTGTAGAGGAACCTGGTCTGACGTTTGGTGGCCTGCTGGTGTTTTCTTGGCAACGATGGCTGGAGGATTCATGCCATCGTGAATCCTCCAGCTGGTGGTTCTGGTTCAGAACCACCAGCCCTGAACCAAGGGCTGGTGGTTCAGGTGGTTTAGATGCGTTAAATTTATACGGTTTGGATCGTTTCTCATCGTTATCTTGTGTTCCTAATGAAGCAGAGCGCTAAAAGCCAGACCGCTATCCCTTTTTTAGCTAGCACCCAGAACAAAGATGGAAGCTAAACTGATCCAAATACTCAGATTACTCTCCTTCAACCACCTTCAGGAGTTTAAACCAGAGAGCATGATGTTCTCAGCCATGAGTCCAATCTCAACTCATCCGTCCGCTTACAGGTTTGGTGCAAAATAAAGAGCTAAAGATGCCAACAGATCCCTGACTAGACCTTCAGGTCCTGTAAAACCAGGAAGAGGATCCATCCCGCTGCAGAAAACAGCTCAGATTTATCACCAAAACCACCAAATCACTCAACGACTTGAAGGTTTCCGCCTCGTTCCTCCATAACTCCTGGAGCTAAAGGATCATGGAGTCCATGTTCCTTTTGTCTCCTCCGATCAACTGGATTTACTACGACTAAAAAGCTAGCTGCGCTAACCCTAATCATTAGTTCTGTTACGCAAAAGCACAATGACGACATGGTGTTTAGCAGAAGCTAATGCTAAAGAGCTCCATCACAGTATTCAGCAGAAGCTAATGCTAAATGCTACATCAACACGTTATTTAGCAGACGCTAATGCTAAAGCACTCTATCACAGTATTCAGCAGAAGCTAATGCTAAATGCTACATCAACACGTTATTTAGCAGACGCTAATGCTAAAGCGCTCTATCACAGTATTCAGCAGAAGCTAATGCTAAATGCTACATCAACACGTTATTTAGCAGACGCTAATGCTAAAGCGCTCTATCCCAGTATTCAGCAGAAGCTAATGCTAAATGCTACATCAACACGTTATTTAGCAGACGCTAATGCTAAAGCGCTCTATCCCAGTATTCAGCAGAAGCTAATGCTAAATGCTACATCAACACGTTATTTAGCAGACGCTAATGCTAAAGCGCTCTATCCCAGTATTCAGCAGAAGCTAATGCTAAATGCTACATCAACACGTTATTTAGCAGACGCTAATGCTAAAGCGCTCTATCACTGTATTCAGCAGAAGCTAATGCTAAATGTTATATCAACACGTTATTAAGCAGACGCTAATGCTAAAGCGCTCTATCACAGTATTCAGCAGAAGCTAATGCTAAATGCTACATCAACACGTTATTAAGCAGACGCTAATGCTAAAGCGCTCTATCACAGTATTCAGCAGAAGCTAATGCTAAATGCTACATCAACACGTTATTTAGCAGACGCTAATGCTAAAGCACTATATGAACATATTTTAGTGGAAGCTAATTTGTAAAATGTATAGAGGGAGCTAAGTGCGCTAAACATTTAGAACGTTGGCTAAATCACTAAATGATAAATTAGCTCTGTTATTAGCGGGAGTGTTTCACCCGCCATGCAGTTCTGGTAACCGGCCGTCTAAAGATGGATGCTGCGACCCAACCCAGAGGGGAAATGTTCGTTTTCTCTCCTCTGAAGGGAAAACTACTGATGTTGGCGTATTAAATAAATCAAGCAGCTGGCAGGCGGCTCGTCGGAACGTAAGCAGCTTTCATGAGTGCAGCAACACTTAAAAACAGCCGGTAGTATTGCATAACTTTCTTCTTCTGTGGTAAATATTTGATGAGGCTGATTCCAGCTTCGGTTTCCCACTGGAGGCTCAGAAAATCCTTTTAGCATGATTAGCTGCGTTCTGCCGCAGAACCCGGTTCGGTTCGGCCTTTGCGGTTCCACCCCTCTGGGTTCTGAGCGGTTCACTGCGACGGCGCCGCTTTCTGCTGACCGGGTCTCTGCAGTCCGGAGACCCGGTCAGCAGGCCGACCCGGCGCCCAGCAGCCGAGCCGAGGGTTTCTGAGGTCAGAACAAAAGAGGTTTGGATTAAAACAAAATACTTTTCAGAGCCTGATAACAACTAATTGTTCATTTGCACAAATGGCTGCTTCCAGCATTTTCCATTCAGTCACCTGATTATAAATTAGCAACAATATTATTTTATTGTTTTAACCCTGGTATGTCGAAATGGGGTCCAACCGACGCCACACACGTAAAACCTCTACGTTTGCCTCAGTCCTCGCACGAACGAGGGTTAAGACTTAAAACAGTTCAGTTAATCAGACCAGAAGAAGCTTCGTCAGACTCCCTGGTCTCTGCTGAGTCGTGCTTTTATAAGTTCGCACTGAGCATGTGCAGCCGAGCTAGCATGTGGCTTTTAGACGGGTTAGCTGGTTCAGCTCTCTGTGAAAAGGCAGCGTTCAGAGAGCGATCACATTAACCCGAACCGGGCACACCTGCTACAGATCAACAACCAGACCTTCAGTTTTGAGTGAAGGGTGGCTAACGGTGCGCTAGCTAGGCTAATGGACGGCGAGATCACCAATCGCACACTCGGCTATAAACCCAACCAGCCGCCATTTTGTTTCTGACGGCCAGAAACTTAAAAATGGAAACGACAGATAATCACCAAGCTGTGATGGATGAATGGATGAACAGTTGGATGAACGGTTGGATGCATTTGGGTTAATAAGAGTTTTCTCTCAGTTTGCTGCAGCATCTAGTCGTTGTACGTCTAGGGGAAACCGCTCCTCCAGTAAAGCGTGCTCTGATTGGTCGGCCCGCAGAGGTTCTGGTCCGGTTCTGAGCGTCGGCCTCAGTCAGCTCCATGTCGCCTCGCCTTGTGATGAGGTGTTTATTCTTCTTCTTCTCCTCTCTGCAGCTGCAGAAGTTGGGAAGTGTGAAATCCGTCTAAATTTAGCGGCGCGGGGAGAAAACGCCTCTGGATGAGCTGATGCTAATCAGCGTGAGCAGCTAGCAGATGATTCATGTCAGGAAACAGAAACATGATCTGCTAACATCAGGGCAGATCTGCCAACGCCACAAACAAGCTGCAGAGGAACACATGAAAAGGTCAAAGGTCATTTAGCCCTGAACTCATCCGTAGTCTAGCAGGAGGAACATTTTTTTTCCTGTTTTCATCCTAAATCAAACATCAGATGGAGTCAAACAAAATTCCTGTTTCACTCTTTGCTCTCCGGATGAAAGACAAAAGTTGCTCCGACTTCCTCAGCTTTCAGGCTTCTGTTGTTTCATGGAGAGGCTAACAAAGCCGCTAACCAATTAGCTAACGAAGCAGCTAATAGAGCAGCTAACAGAGCAGCTAACACAGCAACCAATCAGCTAACGAAGCAGCTAACCAATCAGCTAACGAAGCAGCTAATAGAGCAGCTAATGAAGCAACTAACAGAGAAGCTAACACAGCAACCAATCAGCTAACGAAGCAGCTAACAAAGCAGCTAATGAAACAGCTAACAGAGCAGCTAATGAAGCAGCTAACAGAGCAGCTAACACAGCAACCAATCAGCTAACGAAGCAGCTAACAAAGCAGCTAACACAGCAACCAATCAGCTAACGAAGCAGCTAATAGAGCAGCTAATGAAACAGCTAACAGAGAAGCTAATGAAACAGCTAACAGAGCAGCTAACACAGCAACCAATCAGCTAACGAAGCAGCTAACAGAGCAGCTAACACAGCAACCAATCAGCTAACGAAGCAGCTAACAGAGCAGCTAACACAGCAACCAATCAGCTAACGAAGCAGCCTTGTCTGGAGGTTAGCGGCTGCTCCACATTCAGCTCTGTGTCTCTATTTGAGGCCTCCTGGCCCACATTGTCTCCTGCTCGTCCTCAGACGGTCCAGCAGGGACGCGGTCCAACTGGACCGTCAGGGGAGCCTCGGTCCGCTCACAGATCAGAGACGGAGCAGTGTGAGCAGGCTGGAACCTGCTTACACTGGTTGAGATTTGACTGGGAGGACTTTATTTTCATTTTTTCTTCCATTTTCACTAATTTTGCTAACTTTGAAAAAAGTTTAGCTCACACAGCTTCCACTAATTCTGAAGGTCAAATTAACTTTGAGGAGAATGAAGTTCGAGATCTGTGCTGCAGTTTTGGTTATTGGCGAATTCTTCAAGCAGTTGGACGTTTATATCCATGCTCTTATTTTGAAGTTTGCTTAGGCAGCAGTTTGGTTTCCGCTCAGAGATTCTGTTAAGCTGGAAGAAGTTATTCAACAATCAAACAATGAAATATACAGAAGAATACAACACTAACATGTTTGACGTCAGGGATGTCAAACAAACAAATATGGAAAAATCGGCATTTATGAATCGATGAGAGCGTAATCATGTTTTCCTCGCATGGTCACATTTAGCGTTAGCTTCCACTAAGTACCATGATGATACAGTGTGTTAGCGGAACTAATGTTTATGATTAGTGCTTTAAGGTTAGCACGGCTAACTTTTAGCTAGTGCTGCCAGCCACTGTGTTTTCTGATTCTTCTAATATACAAACCTTTAACTGAAGCGGGTCGTTAAGCTGCTGTTAAAGTCCCGTCTCCACAGTGACACACGGTGGGGGAAGCATCATGCTGTGGGACAGGGAAGCTGCCTCGAATCTCAGATTCCCAGAAACGTTGAATTGTTTTAACCCCTCATACTTCGTTTTCTTTGATCAATCAACAAGTTGTGGGATAAAACGTTGCTGCAGAATCCTGCAACGTTCTGCTGACTCACTTGGAGCCATTTTTACCTCCTTGCTAATGCTAGCTTTAGCTAAAGGACCTCAGAGGTTCAGTTCAGGCTCATGATGACTGATGGCAGCTGTGAACTCCAGAAGTCTGAACTCCAGTCTTATATATATATATATATATACACACACAATTATAGGAAATGAACGTAACATGTCATTTGATCTGATTGGGCGGCAGAAAGGCACCGTGTGCCTGGAAAACACAGAAAGAGCTGCAGGATTCAGACTTCAGGAAATCACAGGAACGTCTGGCTGCTTGATGACGGTTGGATCAGATGGTAGGAAAGGAAAGAGGCAACAAGACCTGAGGGTTTAGATGTGTAGCAGACCAGGTGAGGAAGCAGGAGAGGAAGCAGGAGAGGAAGCAGGGGAGGAAGCAGGAGAGGAAGCAGAAGAGGAAGCAGGTGAGGAAGCAGAAGAGGAAGCAGGAGTGGAAGCAGGGGAGGAAGCAGGAGAGGAAGCAGGAGAGGAAGCAGGAGAGGAAGCAGGTGAGGAAGCAGGAGAGGAAGCAGGGGAGGAAGCAGGGGAGGAAGCAGGAGAGGAAGCAGGAGAGGAAGCAGGAGAGGAAGCAGGAGAGGAAGCAAGAGAGGAAGCAGGAGAGGAAGCAGGTGAGGAAGCAGGAGAGGAAGCAGGTGAGGAAGCAGGAGAGGAAGCAGGAGAGGAAGCAGGAGAGGAAGCAGGAGAGGAAGCAGGAGAGGAAGCAGGAGAGGAAGCAGGAGAGGAAGCAGGTGAGGAAGCAGGAGAGGAAGCAGGAGAGGAAGCAGGTGAGGAAGCAGGAGAGGAAGCAGGAGAGGAAGCAGGAGAGGAAGCAGGAGAGGAAGCAGGAGAGGAAGCAGGAGAGGAAGCAGGAGAGGAAGCAGGAGAGGAAGCAGGAGAGGAAGCAGGAGAGGAAGCAGGAGAGGAAGCAGGGGAGGAAGCAGGAGAGGAAGCAGGAGAGGAAGCAGGAGAGGAAGCAGGGGAGGAAGCAGGAGAGGAAGCAGGTGAGGAAGCAGGAGAGGAAGCAGGAGAGGAAGCAGGAGAGGAAGCAGGTGAGGAAGCAGGAGAGGAAGCAGGAGAGGAAGCAGGAGAGGAAGCAGGAGAGGAAGCAGGTGAGGAAGCAGGAGAGGAAGCAGGAGAGGAAGCAGGAGAGGAAGCAGGAGAGGAAGCAGGAGAGGAAGCAGGAGAGGAAGCAGGAGAGGAAGCAGGAGAGGAAGCAGGAGAGGAAGCAGGAGAGGAAGCAGGAGAGGAAGCAGGAGAGGAAGCAGGAGAGGAAGCAGGAGAGGAAGCAGGAGAGGAAGCAGGAGAGGAAGCAGGAGAGGAAGCAGGAGAGGAAGCAGGAGAGGAAGCAGGAGAGGAAGCAGGAGAGGAAGCAGGAGAGGAAGCCGCTCTGACCAGGTGTGTGTGTTTGTGTTGCAGAGCCGCAGCTGAAAGGCATCGTGACGCGTCTCCACAGTGAGCAGGGATTCTTCCTGCAGATGCTGCCGGACGGGACCATCAGCGGCTGCAAAGACGAGAACAGCGACTACAGTGAGCGTCAGGCTGCGACCTGTGACCTGAAACACCTGTTACCTGAAACACCTGTGACCTGAAACACCTGTTACCTGAAACACCTGTGACCTGAAACACCTGTGACCTGAAACACCTGTTACCTGAAACACCTGCGACCTGAAACACCTGTTACCTGAAACACCTGTGACCTGAAACACCTGTTACCTGAAACACCTGTGACCTGAAACACCTGTTACCTGAAACACCTGTGACCTGAAACACCTGTGACCTGAAACACCTGTGATCTGAAGCGGCTCCGAGCCGCAGGTCACAGGTGTTTCAGATCGCAGGTGTTTCAGGTAACAGGTGTTTCAGATCGCAGGTGTTTCAGATCACAGGTGTTTCAGATCGCAGGTGTTTCAGATCACAGGTGTTTCAGGTCACAGGAAGCTGATCTCCAGAATGTTTCCAGTCTCGTTCCTGCTGCAGATCAGAGCTGCTGCTGGGAGCCGGATGAAAAGGACACGGAGACGAAGAGGAGGAGGAGGAGGAGGAGGAGATGTTTTGGTTTCTCTCAGATCATCTGAGTTAAATAAAGGAGGATTAGCAGCAGCATTGCCACAGGCCTCTTCCTCCTCCTCCTCTTCCTCCTCCTCTTCCTCCTCTCCCACACGCCAGCTCTCCGTCTCCCAGGATTAAATCACCTCCCATCACTCCGTCCCTCGTTCTTTTCTTCTGTTTCTCTGCATTTTCAGCTGCAGGCGAGCAGCAGAGGCAGCGCATGTCTGATTTAACTCATGTGCAGGACGGATTTGTGTCTCTGTCTCTGGACGTGTTTCTGTCTCTGGACGTGTTTCTGTCTCTGGACGTGTTTCTGTCTCTGTCTCTAAACGTGTTTCTGTCTCTGGACGTGTTTCTGTCTCTAAACGTGTTTCTGTCTGTGGACGTGTTTCTGTCTCTAAACGTGTTTCTGTCTCTAAACGTGTTTCTGTCTCTGGACGTGTTTCTGTCTCTAAACGTGTTTCTGTCTCTAAACGTGTTTCTGTCTCTGGACGTGTTTCTGTCTCTGGACGTGTTTCTGTCTCTGGACGTGTTTCTGTCTCTGGACGTGTTTCTGTCTCTAAACGTGTTTCTGTCTCTAAACGTGTTTCTGTCTCTGGACGTGTTTCTGTCTCTGGACGTGTTTCTGTCTCTAAACGTGTTTCTGTCTCTAAACGTGTTTCTGTCTCTGGACGTGTTTCTGTCTCTAAACGTGTTTCTGTCTCTAAACGTGTTTCTGTCTCTGGACGTGTTTCTGTCTCTAAACGTGTTTCTGTCTCTGGACGTGTTTCTGTCTCTAAACGTGTTTCTGTCTCTAAACGTGTTTCTGTCTCTAAACGTGTTTCTGTCTCTAAACGTGTTTCTGTCTCTAAACGTGTTTCTGTCTCTGGACGTGTTTCTGTCTCTAAACGTGTTTCTGTCTCTAAACGTGTTTCTGTCTGTGGACGTGTTTCTGTCTCTGGACGTGTTTCTGTCTCTAAACGTGTTTCTGTCTCTAAACGTGTTTCTGTCTGTGGACGTGTTTCTGTCTCTAAACGTGTTTCTGTCTCTAAACGTGTTTCTGTCTCTAAACGTGTTTCTGTCTCTAAACGTGTTTCTGTCTCTGGACGTGTTTCTGTCTGTGGACGTGTTTCTGTCTCTAAACGTGTTTCTGTCTCTAAACGTGTTTCTGTCTCTAAACGTGTTTCTGTCTCTAAACGTGTTTCTCTAAACGTGTTTCTGTCTCTAAACGTGTTTCTGTCTCTAAACGTGTTTCTGTCTCTAAACGTGTTTCTGTCTCTAAACGTGTTTCTGTCTGTGGACGTGTTTCTGTCTCTAAACGTGTTTCTGTCTCTAAACGTGTTTCTGTCTCTAAACGTGTTTCTGTCTCTAAACGTGTTTCTGTCTGTGGACGTGTTTCTGTCTCTAAACGTGTTTCTGTCTCTAAACGTGTTTCTGTCTCTAAACGTGTTTCTGTCTCTAAACGTGTTTCTGTCTCTGGACGTGTTTCTGTCTCTAAACGTGTTTCTGTCTCTAAACGTGTTTCTGTCTCTAAACGTGTTTCTGTCTCTGGACGTGTTTCTGTCTCTAAACGTGTTTCTGTCTCTGGACGTGTTTCTGTCTCTAAACGTGTTTCTGTCTCTAAACGTGTTTCTGTCTCTAAACGTGTTTCTGTCTCTGGACGTGTTTCTGTCTCTAAACGTGTTTCTGTCTCTGGACGTGTTTCTGTCTGTGGACGTGTTTCTGTCTCTGGACGTGTTTCTGTCTCTAAACGTGTTTCTGTCTCTAAACGTGTTTCTGTCTCTAAACGTGTTTCTGTCTCTAAACGTGTTTCTGTCTCTGGACGTGTTTCTGTCTCTAAACGTGTTTCTGTCTGTGGACGTGTTTCTGTCTCTAAACGTGTTTCTGTCTCTAAACGTGTTTCTGTCTCTAAACGTGTTTCTGTCTGTGGACGTGTTTCTGTCTCTAAACGTGTTTCTGTCTCTAAACGTGTTTCTGTCTCTAAACGTGTTTCTGTCTCTAAACGTGTTTCTGTCTCTAAACGTGTTTCTGTCTCTAAACGTGTTTCTGTCTCTAAACGTGTTTCTGTCTCTGGACGTGTTTCTGTCTCTGGACGTGTTTCTGTCTCTAAACGTGTTTCTGTCTCTGGACGTGTTTCTGTCTCTAAACGTGTTTCTGTCTCTGGACGTGTTTCTGTCTCTAAACGTGTTTCTGTCTCTAAACGTGTTTCTGTCTGTGGACGTGTTTCTGTCTCTAAACGTGTTTCTGTCTCTAAACGTGTTTCTGTCTGTGGACGTGTTTCTGTCTCTGGACGTGTTTCTGTCTCTAAACGTGTTTCTGTCTCTAAACGTGTTTCTGTCTGTGGACGTGTTTCTGTCTCTAAACGTGTTTCTGTCTGTGGACGTGTTTCTGTCTCTAAACGTGTTTCTGTCTCTAAACGTGTTTCTGTCTCTGGACGTGTTTCTGTCTGTGGACGTGTTTCTGTCTCTAAACGTGTTTCTGTCTCTAAACGTGTTTCTGTCTGTGGACGTGTTTCTGTCTCTGGACGTGTTTCTGTCTCTAAACGTGTTTCTGTCTCTAAACGTGTTTCTGTCTGTGGACGTGTTTCTGTCTCTAAACGTGTCTCTGTCTCTGGACGTGTTTCTGTCTCTAAACGTGTTTCTGTCTATGGACGTGTTTCTGTCTCTAAACGTGTCTCTGTCTCTAAACGTGTCTCTGTCTCTAAACGTGTTTCTGTCTCTAAACGTGTCTCTGTCTCTGGACGTGTTTCTGTCTCTAAACGTGTCTCTGTCTCTGGACGTGTTTCTGTCTCTAAACGTGTTTCTGTCTCTGGACGTGTTTCTGTCTCTAAACGTGTTTCTGTCTCTGGACGTGTTTCTGTCTCTGGACGTGTTTCTGTCTCTAAACGTGTTTCTGTCTCTAAACGTGTTTCTGTCTCTAAACGTGTTTCTGTCTCTAAACGTGTTTCTGTCTCTAAACGTGTTTCTGTCTCTGGACGTGTTTCTGTCTGTGGACGTGTTTCTGTCTCTGGACGTGTTTCTGTCTCTAAACGTGTTTCTGTCTCTAAACGTGTTTCTGTCTCTGGACGTGTTTCTGTCTCTAAACGTGTTTCTGTCTCTAAACGTGTTTCTGTCTCTAAACGTGTTTCTGTCTGTGGACGTGTTTCTGTCTCTAAACGTGTTTCTGTCTCTGGACGTGTTTCTGTCTCTGGACGTGTTTCTGTCTCTAAACGTGTTTCTGTCTCTAAACGTGTTTCTGTCTCTAAACGTGTTTCTGTCTCTAAACGTGTTTCTGTCTCTGGACGTGTTTCTGTCTCTAAACGTGTTTCTGTCTCTAAACGTGTTTCTGTCTCTAAACGTGTTTCTGTCTCTAAACGTGTTTCTGTCTCTGGACGTGTTTCTGTCTCTGGACGTGTTTCTGTCTCTAAACGTGTTTCTGTCTCTAAACGTGTTTCTGTCTCTAAACGTGTTTCTGTCTCTAAACGTGTTTCTGTCTCTGGACGTGTTTCTGTCTGTGGACGTGTTTCTGTCTCTGGACGTGTTTCTGTCTCTAAACGTGTTTCTGTCTCTGGACGTGTTTCTGTCTCTAAACGTGTTTCTGTCTCTGGACGTGTTTCTGTCTCTAAACGTGTTTCTGTCTCTAACGTGTTTCTGTCTCTGGACGTGTTTCTGTCTCTAAACGTGTTTCTGTCTCTGAACGTGTTTCTGTCTCTAAACGTGTTTCTGTCTCTGAACGTGTTTCTGTCTCTAAACGTGTTTCTGTCTCTGGACGTGTTTCTGTCTCTAAACGTGTTTCTGTCTCTAAACGTGTTTCTGTCTCTAAACGTGTTTCTGTCTCTGAACGTGTTTCTGTCTCTAAACGTGTTTCTGTCTCTGAACGTGTTTCTGTCTCTAAACGTGTTTCTGTCTCTAAACGTGTTTCTGTCTCTGGACGTGTTTCTGTCTCTAAACGTGTTTCTGTCTCTAAACGTGTTTCTGTCTCTGGACGTGTTTCTGTCTCTAAACGTGTTTCTGTCTCTAAACGTGTTTCTGTCTCTAAACGTGTCTCTGTCTCTAAACGTATTTCTGTCTCTAAACGTGTTTCTGTCTCTAAACATGTTTCTGTCTCTAAACGTGTTTCTGTCTCTGAACGTGTTTCTGTCTCTAAACGTGTTTCTGTCTGTGGACATGTTTCTGTCTCTGGACGTGTTTCTGTCTCTAAACATGTTTCTGTCTCTAAACGTGTTTCTGTCTCTGAACGTGTTTCTGTCTCTAAACGTGTTTCTGTCTCTGGACGTGTTTCTGTCTCTAAACGTGTCTCTGTCTCTGGACGTGTTTCTGTCTCTAAACGTGTTTCTGTCTCTGGACGTGTTTCTGTCTCTGAACGTGTTTCTGTCTCTAAACGTGTTTCTGTCTCTGAACGTGTTTCTGTCTCTAAACGTGTTTCTGTCTCTGGACGTGTTTCTGTCTCTGGACGTGTTTCTGTCTCTGAACGTGTTTCTGTCTCTAAACGTGTTTCTGTCTCTGGACGTGTTTCTGTCTCTAAACGTGTTTCTGTCTCTAAACGTGTTTCTGTCTCTGGACGTGTTTCTGTCTCTGGACGTGTTTCTGTCTCTGGACGTGTTTCTGTCTCTGGACGTGTTTCTGTCTCTAAACGTGTTTCTGTCTCTGGACGTGTTTCTGTCTCTGGACGTGTTTCTGTCTCTAAACGTGTTTCTGTCTCTGGACGTGTTTCTGTCTCTAAACGTGTTTCTGTCTCTAAACGTGTTTCTGTCTCTATGTCTCTAAACGTGTTTCTGTCTCTAAACGTGTTTCTGTCTCTGGACGTGTTTCTGTCTCTAAACGTGTTTCTGTCTCTATGTCTCTAAACGTGTTTCTGTCTCTAAACGTGTTTCTGTCTCTATGTCTCTAAACGTGTTTCTGTCTCTAAACGTGTTTCTGTCTCTGGACGTGTTTCTGTCTCTAAACGTGTTTCTGTCTCTATGTCTCTAAACGTGTTTCTGTCTCTAAACGTGTTTCTGTCTCTGGACGTGTTTCTGTCTCTAAACGTGTTTCTGTCTCTGGACGTGTTTCTGTCTCTAAACGTGTTTCTGTCTCTGGACGTGTTTCTGTCTCTGGACGTGTTTCTGTCTCTAAACGTGTTTCTGTCTCTAAACGTGTTTCTGTCTCTAAACGTGTTTCTGTCTCTAAACGTGTTTCTGTCTCTGAACGTGTTTCTGTCTCTAAACGTGTTTCTGTCTCTAAACGTGTTTCTGTCTCTAAACGTGTTTCTGTCTCTAAACGTGTTTCTGTCTCTAAACGTGTTTCTGTCTCTAAACGTGTTTCTGTCTCTAAACGTGTTTCTGTCTCTAAACGTGTTTCTGTCTCTAAACGTGTTTCTGTCTCTAAACGTGTTTCTGTCTCTGGACGTGTTTCTGTCTGTGGACGTGTTTCTGTCTCTGGACGTGTTTCTGTCTCTAAACGTGTTTCTGTCTCTGAACGTGTTTCTGTCTCTAAACGTGTTTCTGTCTCTGGACGTGTTTCTGTCTCTAAACGTGTTTCTGTCTCTAAACGTGTTTCTGTCTCTGGACGTGTTTCTGTCTCTAAACGTGTTTCTGTCTCTGAACGTGTTTCTGTCTCTAAACGTGTTTCTGTCTCTGAACGTGTTTCTGTCTCTAAACGTGTTTCTGTCTCTGGACGTGTTTCTGTCTCTAAACGTGTTTCTGTCTCTAAACGTGTTTCTGTCTCTAAACGTGTTTCTGTCTCTGAACGTGTTTCTGTCTCTAAACGTGTTTCTGTCTCTGAACGTGTTTCTGTCTCTAAACGTGTTTCTGTCTCTAAACGTGTTTCTGTCTCTGGACGTGTTTCTGTCTCTAAACGTGTTTCTGTCTCTGGACGTGTTTCTGTCTCTAAACGTGTTTCTGTCTCTAAACGTGTTTCTGTCTCTAAACGTGTCTCTGTCTCTAAACGTATTTCTGTCTCTAAACGTGTTTCTGTCTCTAAACGTGTTTCTGTCTCTAAACGTGTTTCTGTCTCTGAACGTGTTTCTGTCTCTAAACGTGTTTCTGTCTGTGGACATGTTTCTGTCTCTGGACGTGTTTCTGTCTCTAAACATGTTTCTGTCTCTAAACGTGTTTCTGTCTCTGAACGTGTTTCTGTCTCTAACGTGTTTCTGTCTCTGGACGTGTTTCTGTCTCTAAACGTGTTTCTGTCTCTGGACGTGTTTCTGTCTCTAAACGTGTTTCTGTCTCTGGACGTGTTTCTGTCTCTAAACGTGTTTCTGTCTCTACGTGTTTCTGTCTCTGAACGTGTTTCTGTCTCTAAACGTGTTTCTGTCTCTGACGTGTTTCTGTCTCTGGACGTGTTTCTGTCTCTGAACGTGTTTCTGTCTCTAAACGTGTTTCTGTCTCTGAACGTGTTTCTGTCTCTAACGTGTTTCTGTCTCTAAACGTGTTTCTGTCTCTGACGTGTTTCTGTCTCTGGACGTGTTTCTGTCTCTGGACGTGTTTCTGTCTCTGGACGTGTTTCTGTCTCTAACGTGTTTCTGTCTCTGACGTGTTTCTGTCTCTGGACGTGTTTCTGTCTCTAACGTGTTTCTGTCTCTGAACGTGTTTCTGTCTCTAAACGTGTTTCTGTCTCTAAACGTGTTTCTGTCTCTATGTCTCTAAACGTGTTTCTGTCTCTAAACGTGTTTCTGTCTCTGGACGTGTTTCTGTCTCTAAACGTGTTTCTGTCTCTATGTCTCTAAACGTGTTTCTGTCTCTAAACGTGTTTCTGTCTCTATGTCTCTAAACGTGTTTCTGTCTCTAAACGTGTTTCTGTCTCTGGACGTGTTTCTGTCTCTAAACGTGTTTCTGTCTCTATGTCTCTAAACGTGTTTCTGTCTCTAAACGTGTTTCTGTCTCTGGACGTGTTTCTGTCTCTAAACGTGTTTCTGTCTCTGGACGTGTTTCTGTCTCTAAACGTGTTTCTGTCTCTAAACGTGTTTCTGTCTCTAAACGTGTTTCTGTCTCTAAACGTGTTTCTGTCTCTAAACGTGTTTCTGTCTCTATGTCTCTAAACGTGTTTCTGTCTCTAAACGTGTTTCTGTCTCTGAACGTGTTTCTGTCTCTGGACGTGTCTCTGATGTCTCTGAACGTGTTTCTGTCTCTGGACGTGTCTCTGATGTCTCTGGACATGTTTCTGTCTCTGAACGTGTTTCTGTCTCTGGACGTGTCTCTGATGTCTCTAAACGTGTTTCTGTCTCTGGACGTGTTTCTGTCTCTAAACGTGTTTCTGTCTCTAAACGTGTTTCTGTCTCTAAACGTGTTTCTGTCTCTGGACGTGTTTCTGTCTCTAAACGTGTTTCTGTCTCTGGACGTGTTTCTGTCTCTGAACGTGTTTCTGTCTCGTCCTGCAGCTCTGTTCAACCTGATTCCCGTGGGGCTGAGGGTGGTGGCCATCCAGGGTGTGAAGGCCGCCCTCTATGTGGGCATGAACGCTGAGGGCTTCCTCTACACATCTGTAAGACTTTTCAACACTTGACATGTTTTCATTACGCTGGAAAAAATTAGACTAGGTAAAGGATTAAGGAGTACGGGAAGCCATTTCTAAATTACAGTCAAAATTTAACAATAATTTGGGTTATTTAGCCCAAAGTCAGAGGGGAAATGGCATTCATTCATATTCATTCATAAATGTTGCAGTTTGAAACTAGATATGTATGAAGCTAAATATTTTATTAACTAATTTGCTAAATATTTAACATCTAAGATAAATATCTAGCTAAACATCGAGTTAGCGATATTAATATAGAGCCTGAAATTGAAATTTTAGCTAGCTAGATACATATTTAGATTCAAATTAAGTATTGAATTATTTAGCAAAATTTTAAGCTAAATACTTAGTTGGCTAACTAGATACTTACCCAATATCTAAATCTTTAGCTAAACGTTAAACATCTAATTATATATTTATATATATATATATATATATATATATATATATATATATATATATATATATATACATATACAAGTCCTAACAATATACATTGAAGTCTGTTGGTGGAATGAGACAAAATGTGGAAGGGAAATGTTCTGCTCTGATTGGCTCAACTGCTCACCACCTGTTATATCCTGAGGCCTCACACACAAACACAAACACAGAAATTTGTGTTTCTACCCATATTAGATTAGGACTTTGTATTAATTTCCAATCATTTTAATAACTGCATTTATGACTAAACCCAAACAACAATTAACCTAATCCTGTAAATCAGTCTGTATTTCGATTTGGTCCTCTTAAGGCCCAGTGGCCTTCATGGCAACATAAACAAGTACACACACACACACACACACACACCTGTTTTTTGTGTGGAGGTTAAACTTGTTCAGCAGGCTCACTTTGGCTTCAGGTCACCATCAGATATTTGCAGAATGAGGTCAGTGTTGCTGTTCTGCCCGCTCCATGGGAGACAGACACAGATAAACTCTGCGCTAGACAATCAAAATGTTTAAAGTTAAGGTTTTACTTCAGGGACTAATCACAGCATTTTAAAATAGTTTGTGTTTGTGGTTGCAGTTCAGCTTTAGATGTATGTTGATCAAACCCTGACATACCGAGTGCTGCAGTACCGGAACATGACATTAGGCCAAATGTTAACCAGTAGCTCTGTTACTAAAAATCTTCAAAACAAATTATCTGCTTCAAAGCTTTGTTAAATTCACGGTAAGAATCCTGTTAAACTATTCAGTGCACTGTAATGAATAGGTATTTGTCTTGCACAATGCTCTTGCTAACATTTCCGCCTTTGACGCATTCAAGTTACTTGCTATTGTTAGCGATGAAGGGAAACATAGGGTTAGGGATTAGGGATAGGGTCGAGTACCAACTTTACAGCACCCAGAAAATAACAGAAACAGTCAAAGGTGTGAAAACATTTGTGATAATCTATCATGTTACGGAGGTTTATTTTGGCTAACGTTACACGTAGTGACTGTTCACAGTGACGTTACCTAACAGTGGGTAATTTGTGTCAAATAAAGAGAAAATAACTATTTGTAAACTTAAAGAACAAACATTTGAAACTGAAAATCAATTTTGAAACAAAAATTCAAAGCTACTTTTGAAATTCGCTTGGTATTTTTGGTTTCAGATTTTCTTTTTTTTCAGTTTCAGAATTCTGGCCCTGTTTGGCTTGGCTGTAGAATCATGACACGCAATATGGAGCTAAATTGGGACCATAAAGTTAGCTCAAAAATTTGTTTTCTAAACAAAAAAATTGAAGAAACTTTTGAAACTGAAAAAATCTGCAATTGAAAGAAACAATCTTTAATCTGAAAAATACTTTCAGTTTCAAACATTATTTTTTGGGAACAAAAACTTTATGGATCCTATTTAGTTCAATGTACTTAGAGTGAATATTTTAAGTTTATAATAATTAGTTGGATTTCGTGTAATTTAACCACTCTGTTACACATGAGTGTTAAAACTGAAATGGAGGTTTGACTTGCTAATTAAATGGATTATTTACATAAATGTTATTTTTTGTAACTTGATACATTTGTATTTGTCAGACCCAAAACCAGCAATGTTTGGATGGCTTTTTGTTTAGTAGTTGAAGTAAAAACAAAAGGTTTTTGTGTGTCTCTGTCAGGATATTTTCACACCAGAATGTAAATTTAAGGAGTCTGTGTTTGAGAACTACTACGTCATCTACTCGTCCACCATATACCGGCAGCACGAGTCGGGCCGGGCCTGGTTCCTGGGTCTGAACAAGGACGGCATCATTATGAAGGGGAACCGAGTGAAGAAGACTAAACCCTGCTCACATTTTGTCCCCAGACCCATTGAAGGTGAGCAGACGTTGTTTTCCTTCCTGAAGAAGTTTAGTCACCTTCCTTTCAGTCTCTTAGGATTCCCAGGTTACCGGTAAGATTTAGCAACAGCTTCATTTGGTGTTAAGTTCTGCCCTGTCAGAGCCAAATTAGATGTTATTTGGATAAAAATCTAATCCAAAAAGATGGAGAACCAACACTCCAGGAGTAACTCCAGGCCACTGAAAGATTAAAGTGTAACTAACCCCCCTGTAAAAGCTAAATCCACCTCCTGACATTTGTTTTTTAATTCCAGCAAAGTGGGCGGAGCCAAGATATACTGATGGGCACTGATCAGTGCCCAGATCAGCGCGGAGGGGGTGTGGTCAGGACAAGGGAGGCACTGTTGCCAACTTGGCAACTTTGTTGCTATTTTAAGCAACTTTTCAAACCCATCTAGCAACTTCTTCATCAAAAAATTGACAAATTTAGCGACGTTTTGATTGACACTCACCACCAGGGGGTGCTTGTCTGAGTGAGATGGTTTTACACCTGAATGCAGCAGGTGTAAAACCTGCTGCATTCGATTTGTGTACTGGTGTAACCAGTACACAAATTCAATTGCAGTAGCCACTGGTCAACCAAAAGAGGAAGCACTGAGGTTATTATTAGCAAAATAATGCAGTAGTAGACAAATTTACGTAAAATGTCAAAACAGAAGCAAAGATAGAACCCCAAATAAACCATTTAAACAGTTTACCAGCAAAACAAATCCCAAACAAATAATAAAAAAAGATTTGGGGTTAAGTTAAACCCTTCACTCACACATTTATTGGATACTATCTGTTTTCTAAGTAGGAGAAAATCCACTTTCAGTTTAAAATTCAGAGTTCTTCATTTTTCAGAGGGTGGAGACATTAACCTTTCCTATAAAGACATTGAAGAAAAATGTCAACATATCTTCATCGTTACTGTGAGCAAATCCTATTTGAGAATGTTTCATGAAGCTCTTCAGTCCGATGCTCTACAGGAGCTTCTTTGAGGTCAAGGTGAATCTCTAATGACGCAGCTGGAGCTTCAATAGGAAACCTGAGGCTCCGTCTCTGCTTTCAGCCGTTTGCTGCTATCACCTTCTTCATCCCTGTCCTCACCCTGCGGCTCTGCTGCCATCACTGTTTCCCTCACCTGCAACCTCAGTTCAGGTTGAAGAGCCTTCTGCTAATGGTTTTATTGTTTTCCTTCAGATTAAGCAGCTCTATTTCATTCCAGCAGGTCAGGAGCAACTGAACTGAGTTCTGGGATTTAACTGGATCAGCATCAGGAACAGTTGGTTCCACGCTGGTTCGATCATTTCATTGGCTGGTTTCTGCACCTGAGAGAAGTTTGGTTTTCATAGCTTTTTGACAATTTACTTTTCAGATGGGAAATATGCAATTCCTTTATGAAGTTTGAAGGAATGTTAATTTTACAATTTTACCAAGCTCATTGGTATGAAAAAAAGAAACCTGTTTCTATACATTATTTATACAATATAGTTCAATTCAGTTTATTCGTGCAACGCAAATTCACAACAGATGTCGTCTCAAGGCACACAAAAAAAATCTCTTTTCACAATTTTTATTTTAGTTGCATTTTTTAATATTATTGCCACAGTCTAGACCAGTGGTGTCCAAACATTTTGCCCTGGAGAACAGACAAATGTAAATTTCTATTGTTCCACAAAATTCATTTAATTTAGGTCTCTTGAAAATGAAGCACTTAAAAAAACTCAAATAAGTTAATGATATTTAGGTGTCTGGAAAATGAGCCGTTTCAAAAATAAACAAAATTTAATGTTACCTAGCAACCCCATTGAAGCCCCTCCTGTTACCTAGCAACCCAAACTGAGCTGCAGCACATTTGGTCCCTATGTATGCGCTGCTGGAAAAGACAAGAGTTTTGTTGTTGCAGCCATTTTTATGTGCAAGTATAAATGTTGAGTTAGGGGGCATGGCTGGCAGAAGCTTATTTGTATTTAAAGTGACAGAACCCTAAAACAGCTCATTCTGAAAGAAACACACTAAAATCTCATCTAAGACTGATTTTATGCAAAAAAAATGTAATAAGAGTTATTTGTATACGCCTGTATAGATATCTCCTAACCTGTTAAGGTAAATGTTTTGCACTAGAAGTGTTAAGAAAATCTAGAGATCTGAGTGAAATTTGAATAGAAAAGCACCAGGAAGTGACTGCTGGGATTGATGTGTTGTTTTCTTGTCTCCTCTGCAGTTTGCATGTACAAGGAGCCATCTCTGCATGAGCTGGAGGAGAAGCTGCTGAAGTCGTCGCGGAGCCCGACACTGAACAGCGGCCGCGCCAGGAGCCTGGACCGACCAGAGCGGCGGTCCGCCAACTCCTCCACAGAGCGGGAGGCGTCATAGCCTGCAGCGCCCCCCACAGGAGGAGGAGGAAGAGGATGAGAACTCCCATTTTAACAATCCCTGTGTTCAGCAACTACAACCACACCGACCAACCGCCAAGACAACGATGATAAAGAAAACAATGTAAAAAGATTTTAAAAATCCGGGGAAATTCTTCTTGCTTGTGATGAAATATTTTAACGAGCAAGGGCATGGGGGAGGGGCTTGCTTGGAAATGAAAAAAAAAAAAAAAATCAGGACGTTGATGATTGAGATTTACATTTTATGCAAAGAGTCCTGCTGAAATAGTGCCAGGAGGCTAGCACACCTACTCCTCATCAACACATTGTAAGCATCATCATTTCTGTCACAATGATGACAAAATATCTGTGGAGTCGGGCAAGCGCTCCGAACTCTGAAGCTTTAAGCCATGTAGAAACTTCACTTCTCTTTGTTTTCTAATGAATGCTAAAACCTTCGCACTTCCCACACGCTTCTTCTTTTTCTCCGTGTTTTCTGTCGAATCAGACGGAGGATGTTCTGTTTCAGGTGCCACAACTTGTTTAGTTTCTTTGTTTGAAAGGTCAGGGACTTGTTCTGGGTTTAGTCACAGACACTGCCGATTCAAAAGTCCGGTGAGGTAATGGTACACAGGAACTTCTTGGGTTGTCCGGACTGGACAACTTTCTCTAAGCAGAGTCAGGAGAGGGCCATATTTCGCTGTCAAGATCTGCTCATTTGTTTGTTCACTGCAAACTACACAAAGTCCACTTTTCTGCATGTTTCAGATTGTTCAGCACTGTTAGAGTAATTTCTCTGCTCCCACACCTTTACCGCTTTGAAACTCTTTCTAGGAAAACCATCTTCAAACACTTCGAAGTGTGGAGCTTTAACCTTTGAAACAACAACTTTAGTTTGCTTCTCGGAAGCAAAAATGAAAGACAACAAAGCCAGGTGCTCTTGATGAAATTCATTTGAAGAAAAAAAAATGCTAACAGATATTAGCTGGAACTAAAATGAAGAACTTTCCCACATTTATTAATGTGTTTGATAAATGTGATTTATTAATCACATTTATCAATCACATTTATTAATCACATTAAATAAATGTGATTATTAATCACATTTAATAATGTGATTAAATATTCTGTCAAACATTACTAAAATCACCATACAAGAAAAATGGTAAAATCATTTAACATTTCTATGTCTAAGTTTTTACCTGAATGGAAATGCATTTTGTTGGTAGGGGGCGCTTTCTGCATGTCAGTTGAAGTTAAAGACAAAAAAGTTAGTATGGAAACAAAGTTTTACCACAAACCTGGACCCTGAATTTAATGCCCAACTCACTGGGAAGAAGGTTCAGTTTGTGAGGACTTCAGGTCCTGATAAGGCTGGTGACCAGACTGGGTCCTCATGGCAACATAAAAACAAGAACACACACACACCTTTAGTTTTTCTGTCATCCTTGTTACATGAAATTCATTTCCAGTTAAATGTTTGTCTAAATATAACCCAAAAATTTGGACTTTAATACCATTGAGGTTATTGAGAATGCTGATGTTTAAGCCAGAAAAGCTCTCAATGAGGCAACAAAAAATAAGCACACACAGGTCTTTCTAAAAACTACATGAAGTAACGCAAAAATAACTGTACAAGACAAACATTTTCATTTCTCTGTCTGTGGAGAAGTAATTACATTTTTCAAAATAAAACAGGAAGTATATGTAAAGCTAGCTAAGGTCAATAAATGAAATGCGTTTTATTGAGCTTTGTTTAGATTACTTTAAGAACACCAGTCGACTATTTGCTGCTTCTTTGACCGGAAAGCAGACATCCCCCAAATCAGAAATAAAATGCAAAGATGTTGGCATGCTTTGAAATTATGGTTTTCATAGGAATTACGCTTTGTGAAGAAAGTGCTAATGCTGTGGGTGAAAGGTCAGGAGTGGGAAGAGCCCACTCCTGACCTTGAGTGTTCACACACGTCCCGAGTACTGACATAGTGTAGGAAGAAATTATTGCATGATTTATTTCCTAAGAGCACAGTGGTGCCCCCACAGCTGCTCGGGGGAATTTAAATGTTTTAAGTCACTAACAGCAGAGTTGTGTAATGGAAAACAGGCTCCACCCACTCTGTGACCTCACATATATGAAATACAATCAGAGTGCTATGGCACGCTGGGCTCTTATTGGTCCAATTTTAAAGTAAAATATAATCCATAGGATATGGAAGGAAATTATTGACCAATTAAATCTGTAAAGGAGGGAAGAGGGCAGTATTTTCTGATCGAACCAAAGGCAACCAGGTGATTTCAGGTTAAGCTGATAATCCATAACTCCTGGTGGAATGTGTCATTTACTGTTGTTTTATTTTAAATAAAAAATATTAGAAATATCCAATATTAAAAGCTGGCAGAAAAAGAAATTTTGTTTTATTAATTGATATAATTTTATTCAAAACATTTTGTAAGGATTAAATCTCTTCAATTTATTTTAATGTTAATCTTTTCATTTTATATTTTTATACTAGTTTACCCTAATATATTTCAAATTAAAATGTATTCATTTTTATTTTTCTCAAATATTAATTGTTTTTAAGTTTCTTAGGATCTGAACTATCTGTTTTTGGCTCGCAGCAAAAGATCATTTTAATTTAATGTCTTTAGAAGAAAACCAGAAGCATCTTGAGGTTGTGTTGGTTTTTCTTGTCGCTTTCACAGCAGCAGATGGTTGAGTGTCTAACAAACTGTTAATGTTATGGTGTGTTAAAGAAACCTGGGATTTCTAAGCATCAGTCCAAAAACATGACTGTTAGGTTAATTGGTTTCTCTAAATTGCTCTTAAGTATGCGTGTGTATGGCAGGCAGTTTTAGCATAAAATTTGTTTTGTCTGACTAACCTTACTTTCAAGACGTCTAAAAAATGTGTTTTAATTTGAAATAATACATTTTGACTATTCTGAATGATAATTTAAGATTTATGCATTTACATTGTGACTAATAAGAACATGAACTTTGTGAAATCTACAAGGGGTTCCCTATTATTCTCTGCCAAAAATGCACTTAAAAACAGCTTTAAACAGTAAAAGTACTACTGTAACCCATTCTCAAGGTGAAAATGGAGTATTTTCAAAAATATTTAATAGTTTTTTTTTTCTTTGAAATTTTGAAATTCTACGTAGATCTGGGACTTTTTGACTAGACAAAATAATTCTTCAGGATATAGTCTGAAGGTTAATTCAAGATATGAAATGAAAAAGTCATCTAGATTAAAAAAATGTCCCAGATATTTCTAATTTATTTGGATAAGTATTAAGTATTAAATTACAGTTCTAGATATAGGTAAGTTAGATTTGCCGAGTCATTATTTGCTTTCAAGATATCTGCAATGTAATTGGCATTAGTTGAAGATTACATGCCACCTATCCAAAAGTAATTTTAAAATAACTTTATTTAGAGTTATAGTCAGAACAAAAGGCGAAATTTTCAAATTTGTGATTAGTTATAATTTAATACGTCTGTCAGTAATCAATTTTGAATTGAAACCTGTAATCAACTTTATACTAAGTCTGACATAATTTAGTCATTAGTAAGTTAGAGAGATCTTAACTTACTAATATATAGATAATCTATATAAATAAACCGATTTCAGATATCTAGAATAAGTGTGGTGAAGCTGATTTTATGTTAAAACGGCCTGCCGTAGATGTGTTCATGATTGACCTCTGTGGTGTAAATAGGTTCAGAAAATGGATGAATGCATTCATAGATGTTTTTATATGGCTGTTTTTTTGGAGAGATTTATTAATGTAGTTTAAATAGAAAATGTATTGAAAAAAACCTAAAAGTTGTTTTTTTCCCGGGTTTCTTTCCCCACCGTGCTGCGTTCAGGCGTCGTCCGGGCGTCGGCTGATGGGAGGCGGTGGCAGCAGATTCAACACTGCCCTTCTTCTGCGAACAGCACTGCCCTGAAACTGAAGCTACTTTACTGCAACGCCATCTGAATTTCATAAAACTGAATCAGGAAAATTGCTGACAGATCGGAGAAACGTTTACATTTTAGCATCCAATAACCTCCATATTTGTTTAACTGTTGTGATGTTCAAGTCGTAGCACTGCCCCCTGCTGTTTGTTTTCTCCCTTTAACTCCTGACACCGACCTGGTTTCCTGAAAACAGGTCCAGATAGAAAAACAGGCATAGACAGAAAAAAAACTGGGAGTAATCTTTGAATTTTCAGAGTTTTTTTTCCTGTTTATGTTTTTACGATCTGCTGACCTGCAGCTGGAAACTCAACAAACTTAAGATGTTTGTGTTTTTCAGCGTTTTTAGGAAGCTTGCTTCCTCCCATCAGCCGAATCCGGAACAATAAATCTGTTTGGATGTTCTGTTTGACCTCTGACCCTTACGATCACAGTGGTCAAGAATCCTATGACTCTGATTGGCTGCCTGAATCAAATTTAAACCTGATGGAGGGAAATGAATGAACCAATCACAACCCACCATTCTGCCTCTGACAAAGTCTTCCACTTTAGGATTTTAATCGGACCGCGAGGATTGTAGAGACTGCTGACATTTCCCAGAGCGCCGGGGAAATTTTAGCGTCTTTTTCTGCCACATCAGCTGCTTCAGACCAAACAGAAACATGTCTTAAGACGCTTTCTGCTCTGAAGCATCCGTGCCTTCAGGTGACCGCAAAACATCACGGCTCAGACTTTAATGTATGGAAAACCAACAAAGCCAAAAAACATTATTAATGAAGAACTTTTTTTTTATTTGTTGTTCTGAGCTCATGTCTATAATCGGGGGGAAAAATCAGAGAGGAAAATTGCGCTTTTTTCAATTTTATTTCTTAAAATCAATTGTAAAAAAAAAAAATCTAAATTACATTCATGAAAGTATAAATCTTTGTTATAAATGTTTAGCTTTTCTTATTCATGATTAACTTTTCTTTTAAGTGTAAAATCTTTTGCACATTTTTTTTGTTTAATCCCGCTGATATTTTCGGTTTTTAATTTTAGTCCTTATTAGAAAATTTCACATTAATTTGTTGTATTGTCAGAAAACATAACGCCTCAACGTGAACGCTTATTATTCTGATGGTTATCCTGTCACCTGAAGGCATCGCTGCGGCAGAGCAGAGACTCTGTGCAGTGAAGTCTGTAATCCGTGAAGCGGTTCTGAAACTGTAGGGGGCGCTGGAATGAGCGCCAGCAATCAGTGATGAAATGTGGGAATCTGTTTGAGAACGTTTTTTGTGTTTGCTGATGTTTGCACCGTCATATAAGCGCATCATGTATTAGAAAATATCATCGCAAATACGCAGCAGGATGAAAAATAAAAAATGACAATAAAGGAAAAATAAAAAAAGGAACGACAGAAGAATGTCAGTGTCTTTCTTTTTCTTTTTAAATTTACAATCCAGTGGGTTTGAAACGTTGATCCTCTCTGCAGCTGGTTAGTTTCGCCTCCTGGTGGCAGAAACATGGAACTTCAATTTGAACAGAAAAAAGTTTTTAGGTATGGAAGTGCTTTGAAGTAACATCTTAAATATAAAAAGTGTATTTAAAATTAGACAAACACAAAAACTTTCACAGGGTGCATTAACATTTTTACATTATTTTAGCTCCAAACACAATTATCTGATTCATAATCCTGATATTATCACTTTGCATACATTACATTCATTTTTTAATGTATTAATTACTAGTAATAGCAATAACTAATAATAAAAATAATCAATAATGGTAACTGATTGTTACCATTCCTCCCCCGGAGGAGCTGCCGGGATGAGGCTCAGTGCCTCCAAATCCGAGGCCATGGTCTTGAGCCGGAAAAGGGTAGAGTGCCTTCTCCGGGTCAGGGGGGTCGTCCTGCCTCAAGTGGAGGAGTTTAAGTATCTGGGGATCTTGTTCACGAATGAGGGAAGAAGGGAACGGGAGATCGACAGGCGGATTGGGGCAGCGTCTACTGTGAAGCGGGCGCTGTACCGGTCCGTCGTGGTGAAGAGAGAGCTGAGCCAAAAAGCGAAGCTCTCGATTTACCGGTCGATCTACGTTCCCACCCTCATCTATGGTCATGAGCTTTGGGTCATGACCGAAAGAACGAGATCACGGATACAAGCGGCCGAAATGGGTTTCCTCCTCCGCAGGGTGGCTGGGCTCTCCCTTAGAGAGAGAAGCTCAGTCATCCGGGAGGGACTCAGAGTAGAGCCGCTGCTCCTCCATGTCGAGAGGAGCCAGTTGAGGCTCGGGCATCTGGTCAGGATGCCTCCTGGACGCCTCCCTGGTGAGGAGTTCAGGTCCCACCGGGAGGAGGGGAGACCCAGGACACGCTGGAGGGATTACGTCTCTCGGCTGGCCTGGGAACGCCTTGGGATTCCCCCGGAGGAGCTGGAAGAAGTGGCTGGGGAGAGGGAAGTCTGGGCCTCCCTTCTGAAGCTGCTGCCCCCGCGACCCGACCCCGGATAAGCGGAAGAAAATGGATGGATGGATGGATGGTAACTGATTTTAATAACTGCTGCTGATAATTTTCTAATGTGTAAAACACAGCAGTGGTGAATGGAAGCAGTTAAAAGTCTCACTTGTGAAGCACTACAAGAATTTAGCCATCAAAATGTTACTTTTAGGACACATCTGTCATCTTACCCAGAGGAACGTAAGTGTTCCCTCCATCCCTCACGGCGCCGCTTATGTGATGTTTTACATTTTTCAACATGATTCCCTCAGAAAAGAAAATCATGTTTTGGTTATTAAATGACTCTGTTTCTTTAATTTCCCTTCCATTCACAACAAATAATCAGGTGTGCAGAGAGGACCATAAGATCTAACCTTCCCTCCAACCAGGTCAAAGGTCAGGAAAAAGGCAGTCAACATCTCTGCAGATCACACACATGCTGGACATGAACTGATTAGACAGAGACCCAGGCTGTTTCTTTAACACGGTGAAAGCAGAGTAGCCAGTTACTCTCCTGTGAAACAAAATTAGCATTTGCAGCATTACAAGGTCCTTTTCTATTCTTTATTCTTTATTTTATGTGAGGTTTTCCTTTACATGTACGTCCTGTTCCTCTTATGTTTTACTACCTCTGTTGTGAGCGTGTTAAAACAAGATTCACATCAACACAAAGCTGTTCTTTCTTTCAACAAAATGAACAAATATATTTTTATTTTTTGTTATGTTTGGATGTGATTAAGCTGGAAGAAGTTTTTTTTATTTTTTGTTGTTGCTTTTATATTTGATGGAGTGAGTTGTGAGTTAAAAGCTCGTTGAGGTTCGGCTGGAAAACCACTCAGCCCGTTTCCACTTTGCAGAACGCTTTGTTTAATGTTCTGGTGTCCTAAAAGCTTCATCCATGTTTGATGAGGAAAGACAGAAAAACACGAGTCTGCTGCAGCTGAACGAGTCTGAAGGCTTCTGACTCTCTGCTGTTAAAAAATAACAGCAGGCTGTCGATCAAATTCATAAAATAAAATAAATGTAATATTCATGACTGTTCGTTCTTTACATATTTTGTAGCGCAGTCTGCAGGAGGCCTAGAAACTTTTGGGAACCTCTGGGTTCAATCAGAAAATAAGCACTAGAAAAAGTTTTAAATCATTTATTTTATTTTAGATTATATATTTAAAAAATATTGAATAACAGAAAACAAAAACTGTGATGAAAATATTCTTATTAAATAGCTTATGGGGTTAATTTTTTTTTTGTTGTTGCTTTTTTTTCTAATTTTCCCTAAAACCTCCTGATTCCCCCACAGCGTCCCCTGGTGGTCCCTCAATGGGCCGCGGGCCCCACTTTGCCTGTCATCGGAGAAAATTCATTTCTCAAAGTCATATTTTCGCCATGTTCGTTCATTCATAAATATTACAGTTTCAAACTTAGTTTGCTGAATGGGATCAACTCATTCTGGCTTTGAATGATTAAAAATGATCAAACTGAAATTTATCATAAAATTAAAGTTGTTTATTTCTGACATTTTCCTGATTGTTCATGATTTTTCAGAAAACCTTCAAAGTTTTTTGCTGATTCAATAGAAGCCAAAAAGAACAAATGACAGAGCAAAATCTGCGGGTTTTATTCCTGCGCTCATTTTATTCTTTAATCTAGCAGAGAAAGTATTTATGGCCTCCTGTCGTTACGCGGTAGGAACAGCAGGGGGCGACACCCGACCGGGAGGGAGCGCAGAGAGCCGCGATCGGCAGCAGCTTCTCTGATTTCCGTCAATAAACTGTTAATCTTTCCAGTTTCCGCTCAAACAGCAGGAAGGAGCTGCGTCTGAATGAAAAGCTGCTGATTTACCTGAAAGTTAGTCGGAAGGAAAACAGTAGATGTCAGGTTCTTCCTGCTTTTCCTTTGAATTAACTTCATAGATAGATTTTTACTTCACAGTGTGAAATCAACCCTGAGTGGTTTTATAGTGTGATTAAAAACACGATAAGACAAAATGTTTCCGGTTTTACCTGCAGACTTCCGCCTTCAGGGGCTCACCTGAGAACCTGTTCAGGTCTGGAGAATAAAAGGCCAGAGAGTCCACACCGAAAAAAACACAAGATCTAATATTTTAGATCAGTTTCTAGTCCCAACATCTTAGTACAGTGTTTCCCAAAGTGGGGGCCGCGGCCCGCTGTGGTGCCGCCAGGAGGCGCTGTGGGGGCCTCAGAAAGTTGGAGGGAAGAGGAGGGAGAACAAAGCAAAACTAGAAAAAAGGAATAAATTTTTCTAATCTGAAATTAGTGGAAAAAAAATTCAGTTATTAAATATTTTTCTTCTTCTTTTTTATTTTATTTTTTTAAATATATAAAATCTAAGTTAAAATAAATGATTTAAATCTTATTTCTGATGCTTATTTTCTGATTAGCTGCCAGTGAAATGAACCAAAACAGGAAATGAAAAAGTTTCTGACAAGAAAGAAGCCAAAGGAACCGTAAAAACCTTAAAAACTCTAAAACCTGACGTGAATAATATCAAATAAAACATATTTCCTTGTGATTAAAAATAGTATTATCTGTTATAAGGTCATGATATGTTATCTGATTATAAAACTTTCCACCACATAACTAACAGTTATCTAAAATCAAACATAGAGGTTTGCATTTATTCTAAATGAATGTATAATTATTGAATAGTGAATAAAAAAACATTCTAAAAGTTGATCGTTTACATATTTTGCAGCATTGGAGAAGTTTGGGAACTTCTGTCTTAGTTCACTTAACAAAACTAAAATAAAAGTAACTTTTCATCAAGGCAGGAACTTGTTTTACATGAATTATTCATTATGATTAATGCAGAGTTTCCAGTTTCAGGACATTTTCCTCTTATTCCTTAAATAATCTGTCAGTGGAACTAAAACGTTTTTAAATTAATAATATAAACTTGAAACAAACTAAATCTTGCTGAAAAATTGCTTGTTTTTCCTTACATGAGATAGTTTAATTGAAAGATGCCAGTTTGGGTCCCTGCAGGACCGGGAGGTTCGGATGGGTCGGGTCGGGAGTTTTTTTCTCTGAACTGAACAGTTCGGTGGGAAATCCCGTCCCGCGGGATTTCTGACCCGGTTGCGGCTGATTTCCACTCAGGTTGGGTTCGGACTGAAACGTTGGACTCGGGTCAGGTAATTGGGAAATCGTGTGACGTCACGGTGACCTCATAGAGGGGGCGGCGCGCGGATCGGAATCAACTTCTACTTCCTACTTCACAAACACACCAACTGCGCTCTGCGTGACTCGAACACCTTCCTGCGCGTTTCACGCACTTTTCTCAGGTTACAAGTACCGCAAAGTCCGACTCGATTCGGTTCCGACCCGCTCGGACCGAACCGTTAACTGGACATTTGGGTCCAGTTAACGGGTTGGGCGGGTTTAATTAGAGAAGTAAGAGTGGAATGGTTCTGATTTGGGATCGTTAATCAGTGGGACACTTTGGAGGAGTTCCCGCACCACCCAGACCGAACCGGACCGGCTCGGTGCTGCAGATTTACGGCCGGACCGGAACCCTGACGTGGGTCGTTGATCATCAGCTGCCCGAACCGGAGCTGCTCCCCTCCCAACCCCGGGCAGGAGGACTCCGACACCCCGGTCCAGATCCTGGTTCTGTACCGTTTCCAGGTTCGGAGCAGCCCCGAAAGGTTCGTCCGGACCGGATCCAACTGTCCCGACTCCCTCCGACCTGCAGCTAATGTAAGTCACCTCCTGTCGGAGTGTTTTCTCTAAATCTGCAGTTTTTCAAATGAAGTCTGGTACTGTGGACCGTTACGCTTTACCTCCTACGCTTTTCTGATGTAAAAAGTACTTTGCGTCCTTCGACTCATTAAAACTCGATCATAATCAGACCACCAGCTCGACGAGTCATTTTCTACTGCAGTTCTGGCCCATAACAGAGCTCTGCTCTCTGTCATTTCTGGTCGGAGATCCACTGAGCGGATCTCCATTTTAAAATCCCCAAATTTATGTAAGATCGATTTTACCCCGTAACCAGTGTTTGAAAGTAGACCTGTACACTTGAATTATAGTTTCCAATTTAAATTTAACGTTTCGTCACCCATAAAACACCAAACTGCATGCACTCATAATTTTAGTCGAAGATTTCCCTTCGAGTTTTAGTGAAAATTTCTGATAAAAGTTTATATTTGAGCCAAAAATGTGGATAATTTCAGAGCCTGAGGCTGTTGACGTTCAGCAGCTGCAGGCGGCTCTGAATAATTAATCTGAGCAGCAGTTTGATCTGTTTGCGCCGCTCATCGATCGGCTCTCATAATCAGATTATGGTGGCTGCAGAGATCAGCAGAAAGAGCCGCAACCTCCTCATCTTCATCACTGTCATCCTCATCATCAGATGTGGAAACGCTTCATGAAGCTGCGGGACGATTTTATGTCCTCCACATTTAATCTGCTCCTTTAATAAAGACAAGAACCTGGAAAATGGTTGGAGGAAAGTTTCACCGCAGTGATAAACTTCCCAGAATTCCCATTAACACACACACACACACACGCAGAGGGAGGAAGGTGTTCCGGCGCTGGTTTTATTGAGCTCCTCCTGGCAGGAGGTGTGTGTGTGATGGATGGTGTTGTTGGGCCGCTCTGGTTCTGTATGTCCCTCCAGGGATCCCCTCGCTCCGCCTGATCAGCCTCCGTGACGCATTAGCCTCCGTCTGTCTCCTCCATCTTCTCCCTGACAGCTTTCAGCTTCCCAAACTGACGGCGGGAAAAATCCTGGCTTTCCCTCCGGTTCCATGGAGTTCTGGAGTCAGAACGCCAGCTAACCGCTCCCCAAAGGTCAAAGGTCAGGCTCTACCAAACGGAGCATTCAAAAATACAGCCGACATATTTGCGCTACGTTAGCTAGCATGTGCTACGTTCAGTAAAGAGTGGCCATTTTAATTAATGATTGAAAAAAACCCAAAGCTGTCCGAACTGTCAGGGTTTTTTCTGTTTGGTCGACGGAGCATCAGTAACATAAAGTCATATTTTCATACATTTCAAATCACGGCACTCTTCTTCATGTGTGAAGCGTCTGTGACGGCGCGGCGAGAGGCTGGAGGAGTTAGCATCGGCGGTTAGCATCGGCGGTTAGCCACCCTAACCCAAAACAGCAGGACGCGCTTTTGAAGTATTCCACACTTTCAGTTTATTAAACTTTGTCCACGTAAAGCCAGATCTCCACGGATCTAAGCATTATATTTAGATACATGAGCAAAGTAGCGTTAGTTTACCGCTCTGCACCCATGTTCTCTTCTACGACAAAACGGAAGACCAGTTCTTCTTCTGTACTATAGTGCAACAAAGGGAATAGGCGCCCCCTGGTGGTGATACCTACTCATCTCTAGGACCCTGTTACGCGTCTTACAGTGGGGAAAGTTTCTCAACGCCAGTATTTGTGTTTTTGTGTAGTTGATGATTCCTGCAGAGCCTTTAAACCCGAGTGAAACCGGTCCGCTTCTGGATCCGGTTTAAACCAAACCTGGACGTTACTAACGACGCGCTTCTTCTTCTCCGCAGGGCGTCCTTCATCCTCCTCTTCCTCCTGGCTTTGACGGGCGGAGCCGTCGGCCAATCCAACGACTCGACAGGTGGGTGACGGTTCGGGGTCCCTGTTGGCGGGTAGGAGGCGGAGCCAGCGGTCCGAGTCGGTTCCGAACTTCAGAGTTTCTCCTCCAACTGTTTCTGCAGATTATTTAATCTGATGACGTTAACGAGCGTCTCCATGGCGACGGCTCATTAATGTCTGGGGGGGGTGACGGATGGAGCTGCTGGGATGATGGCGGAAAACCGCATGGGATTCTGGGAAACCGGGCCGCTCACGCTGGGCAGCGCCGCTGAGTCTGGCTCGGGTTCTGGAAGCAGAACCGGAACCAGACAGCCGGTTCCACCTGCAGACCCGATCAATAACACTAAATAATAATAACTTCTCATTAATATCTGCTTTCACTTTTAAAACCATTTTTAGGTTTTAATGTAAAAAATTTTCCCTTTGATGCTGAATAACAAAAAAAAATGGATTTAAATGAAACCAAGTTTCATTCTGGTCTGGAAATTAAATGTAATTATTCCACAAATAAATGGACGAGCAGCTAAAACCGGCATTTATTATTAAAAGTATGTAAAGCTTCAGTTTATCATCTTAGTCAAAGTTTGTAAGAGTCGTGATTGAAGGTCCAGAGAGCCGGCTGCGGGTTGAACTTCATGACCTTTAACCTCTTCGGTCTTAATGCACAAAAACCATTTTTGTCTCTTCTGAGGCCGAAAAACTCAAATAATTGCTGTTAATTGCTGCCTGTTCTCACTTCCTGCAGTCAAAGCGCTGCACTCCAGTCACCTGCGTATTTATGTTCAGTGAGGACGTTTTGCTACGCTTACAGAAATGCAGACGCCTCATTTCTGAGATATTTCCTGAGGAGTCATTTCCACCTGGAGGCAGATCAAATCTGTCGTGGGTAAAATTCCTCACATTCATCTCGGTTCTGCTGAACAGAACCGGCTGGAGAAGCACTTCCTGTTTGCTGATGAGGTCAGAGTCTGAACCACGGATGGACAGATGGACGGACGTCTCCCTGCAGCAGCAGCAGCATGCGGACATCTGGAGGGTTTAATAGAAAGACGAATCCTCCATCAGGGAAAAGCTGACAGGTCAATTACCGACACGCGGCGCGGCGCTCTGTTCAGAGAGGATCCATTAATCCAGAACTCGGCGCTCGGATCCAGGAGCCGCCGGGCCGAACCGGGTTCTCCCTGAGCAGGAAGCTGAATATGTTCTCATTTCCCTATCAGCCTAAAAGCTGCTGTTTGTGTATTTTTATTATTTATTGTTTAAAGCTTTTATGTTCCAATATCTGTTGAAACAAACTATGTGATCATCTTGTGACCTACTGTTTGTTATAGTAGCTGGAGCTAACGCCATTAGCAGAAGCTAACGTCCTTAGCACAAGCTATTCAAGCTAGAGCTAACAATCTTTAGAAACTAACAAAATTAGCAGGCGCTAACACTGTTAGCACCAGCCATTCAAGGTAGAGGTAGCCCTGTCAACGACAGCTAACATTATTAGCAGAAGCTAATGTCATCAGCTAGACCTAACACCATTAGCTAGAGCTAATGTTTTTAGCAGGGGCTAACGTGAAATCAAAACGGATTTCCAGATAATGAATGGATGTTTAAAGTAACAATGAAGCATCTTGAGATCTTTGAAACCGTTTTATGTTTGACCAAATGTTTTGATGCTAACCGTAACACCTGTAGTTAGCATCTGGAGCAGCCAACAGTCTCCTCTTCCTCCGTTTGGTCCTCCTCGTCTTCATTTCTGCTGTTTATTTCTTCACTGCCTTCAGTTTCAAATTGAAGGAGCTAAAAGCTTCGTAGCGCCTAGCATGCAACATTTTCCCAGGATCCAGATTAACAACATGGCGGCGGCCATTTTATTTCGACTGTTATTCCTTCTAATGTAAAGATTATTATCTAATCATGGAGACATTTCAGATTTTCCTGCCAGTTCTTCGCGGTGCTTCTTAAGGAGTTCAGAGTTCTGGTCCTTGGTGGTCCAGTCAAAGTTTGGGTTCTTTGGACGAGCCGCCTGCTGTCACATCGAGGCGTTTCCATGGCGTTGGGACCTTTAGCGGTTTCCTGTCCGTGTCATCGGACTCCAATTAAGCATCTCCTGATGAATGGGGATCATCTGCGGTCCGACCGGACCCGGCTGACCGATCCGCTCCATCTTCAGAACCATCAGTCAGAAAATCAATCAGAGGGAAATGAGTCGACGCCAATTTAGATGATTGATGTTCGGTGTGAATTCCCAGAGCGACAGTTTGCAGAAACTCCGTTAAAAGCTCCGGCGGTGAGGCGGCTTTGTACCGGTCATGAATGATCCGGTTCTGATCGGAACCGGGTCGTTCCGGTTCCGATCACTTTTGTATCTGCAGTTCGACTCTATGCAGACGACGCCTTTTTATTTGCTGAAGATAAAAACCGATTGTTTCCTTTTAAAGGCAATAAAAGCTGAACGATTCCTTCGCTTTGGGGGTGAAAACGGGTCCAGACCTTTTGGGTCGACCCGGGTTCTGAGCCACAGAAGATATTTCACAGCTTGCATTCATTCTGCATATTAATGAAAGCAGCAGAGCTTCCGGGATGGCGGTCCGGATCGGAAAACTCTGGTCAGATTTAATGAACCTTTGACCTCCGGCTGACCGATCGGGTCAGAACCGACAGAACCACCAGCTGATGGACTGCAGTCCTTTAACGAGGTGGAAGTCTGGAGCGGATCCGGATCCATCAGAACCAGAACCAGGAGCAGGTGTTTGGGTTGTGGAGCTGGTTCCCTTTGGGTCCAGTTCTCCACTCAGGGGTCGCTGACCTGTGACCTCTGACCCTGATGTTGGATCAGACCTCTGAGATGATTTAATTGGCTGTAGAAACAAATAATAATAATGAAGAACGTAACACAGAACTCTGAACGGAACCGGGTTTGGACCGTCCGTCCCGCCCAGCGCCTCTCCAGAACCAGCAGCAGTTCTGCTGGTTCCGGTCCGTAAGACGGGAACGGTGAAGGACTGAGCTGTTTTTTTGTCCATCTTGTCCTGGAAGCGCTGGAGTCCCTCAGGACAGACGGACGGTCTGATAATCGGATCAGGTGGACGGAGGGAGGCGTAGTCATCAATATCCAACTGATGTAAAAGCTGCTCGCTGAACATTAAATGGATTTCAGCAGAATCTCATTAACAGGCGTAACCATGACGACGGTTGCTGTCCTGAAACCGTCGGATCTCTGGTTCTGATCCGAACATCAGCTGCTTGTTCTGCAGGCGGTTCTGTTCCGGCCCAGAAACCCGGTTAGGTTCCTGTTATGAGTTTAAGGAGTGAAGGTTTTTCTGGTGGCTGATTGGCTGGTTCAGCCAGAGCTGCTTTCTGATTGGACGCAGGAATTTAAATCTTTAAACGAAGTTTTGAGTCTAAACGCCGTTTGCCTTCCTGCCTGTGCAGAACCGATGTGCCACGACTGGGGCGAGTCCAGCGAGGCGGCGGTTCTGGTTCTGGACGGCGAGGCCGGCTGGGTCTCCTGCCCGCTCTTCTCTCACCCGGCCGTCTACAACTACACGACGGCCCAGAGCGCCGGGCACGACCTGGTCTGGTACCGCCTGCTGGACGGCCACGACCTGGAGCAGCCCATCCCCTACAGGTAACCATGGAAACCGCCGACCCGCCAGGGGTCGCTGTGACCGGGTCGGTTCTGATCCTGGTTCTGCTTGTCGCCTGCAGCGCGCGGGTCAGCAGAGAGCGGGAACGGCTGTGGCTGCAGCCGGCCGTCGTTAACGACACGGGGCAGTACATCTGCATGCTGCGGTGAGTGCCGTTTCCACGGAAACGGGCCGGTTCTGGTCGGCAGAACCGGCCCCTGCTTTCGCACGTCGTTTCCCTTCGAGCTACAAACTCGCTCGTTTTCGCTGGAAGCAGCAGAGAAACGTAGAAAAGAGTCAAAGTGGAAACGCAGTGAGGCCAAGAAAAACCCACAAAACCAAGTTCTGCCGGGTTTCTGGGTCACGACCCGGTTCTGGTTCCTGGCAGCTCGGAAAACCACCAGACGGTTTGGCATCTGACCCGATTCTGGTTGAACAAACTCAGCGGTGGGCGCACTTCCGCTAACTGCTAATGTGCTAACAGCAGAGCTAACTTCCCATTTAGCGGTTTTTGCTAACTCTGCTAGCATAAATGAATTCCTAGCATTGACTCACTCGGCTGTTTAATAAACACTTTACACACTTCTTGTCCTTTTTCACATAAACCTGCTTTGTTGTTGTTTTTTTTAAAGACAAAAGCACAAAATATGGTGAAGTTGGATCAATAACTGATTGATTAGATCAATAACTGATTGATGTTCAGCCACCTTCACACCAACCTCCTCCATTAATCTGAGCAGGAAGAGTTTTTTGTCGTTTCCAGTGGAACCAGTCCTCCACTCCACAGTTTCACCATTAAACTGCTTGTTTTGCACCAAACGTTTTATTGATCACCGATAACGATCGATCAGCTGCTGCTCTAGCTGAAGCTAACGTTTAGCTCCGGCCGGCTGATGATGATGATGATGAAGGGAAAACGGTTTCATGTTTGGATAAACGTGCCGGTTCTGGTCCGCCTGCAGCAACAAGTCGTCCTGCAGCCGGATCGCCGTGCGCCTGCAGGTGCTGCGGCGGGACCAGGCGGTCCGATCCGCCGGATGCCCGCAGGTTGCCATGGCAGCGACTGAGGCGCTGATCGGCTTCCAGCAGGGGAAGATGCTGACCTGTCCGAACCTGCAGGACGCCTCCAAGATGGCCGACAGCGACCCGACAGTCAACTGGACCTACGAGAACCAAGACATGTCGGTAAGGCGGCGGCGGCGGCCCGTAACCGTTTGGGTCAGAATCATCCGGGTCGGCCTCTAAACGCCGCCATGTTGTCTCCCAGAGGTGTGATCCGTACCCGTTCTGGGACATTCACCGGGAGCAGGTCGGAACCGGGCTCCGGATCTACAACATGCTGAAGCCGTATGAGGGCCTGTACATCTGCACGGTCCGGTACCAGCGGAGAGGCGGGTCGCTGAGCTTCACCAGGAGCATCAAAGTCTCGGGGATCTGTGAGTCCGAACCGCCTCCGGAGGTTCGGGCGGTACCGGGCCGAGCCGCCCAGGTAAACTCTGCTGTCTTCCGCCTGCAGATCCCACCACCGTGGCCAAAGACCCGACCATCCTCCACCCGACTAACGGGAAGGTCTTCCCAGTCAGAACCAGTAAGTAGCTACTGCACCGGACCGGATCAGCAGAACACGGGTCTGGACCTGCCAGATCGGTCACCGCTGAAGCTTTTCAGCTTGGGGCGTAAAATGCTTTTATGGAGCTACACTGGGGCCATAAATATTCAATAATTTTTTTACTGAAAAATCTTTTCAGTTTCTGTTGAACTGAATTTTGTCTTGAAACTTTTTTCCTGTTTCAAAACTTTCAGGTTAAACATTAATTTTTTTTCTTGAAAAATACTTAAAGTTAACTTTTTTTTCAGTTTTAAAACTGTTTTTTTTTTTTTGCCAATTTTACGGCACAAATTTAGCTCCATATGGACCAGATATTTTCAGTGAGTTTGTGTTTTCAAGGCCTTTTGAAGGGAAAAATCAGAAAACTATTAGAATTAGAATCATTTAGTTAAAATGTTCATTTGAGCCCAAAGAACATTTGCAGAACCCGATCCGATGTTCATGTGCGGCGGCGCCGTTCTGCAGCAGAACCTTCACTGCCGACATCCTGATCAGGAATCCAAGGTTTAGAAAAGGATTTTCAGGAAGAAGGAAGCAAACCTCAACTGTTCGTTTAGTTGATCCGTTTTATCCAGTAAACCTCCGTGCTGCGTTCAGGGCCGCGTGTTTCCCAGAGCACTGAGGAAGAGGAGGCTGCTCCGGTTCTGATTCTGGTTTGTGTTTCCTGTCAGACTCAGACGTCCACCTGACCTGCAGAGGCCATCTTCCTTTCATCATCGACAAACCTGAGCGGGAGATTTGGTGGACGGTGGACGGGAAGAGGGTGGAGCAGCTGAACGACGGCCGCTTCAGCCAGACCAACAGGTAGAGACGGGTCCACGACCAAAACCAGCCGGTTCAGAACCAAAACCAGCCGGTTCAGAGCCAAAACCAGCCGGTTCATGGCCAAAACCAGCCGGTTCAGAACCAAAACCAGCCGGTTCACGGCCAAAACCAGCAGGTTCAGAACCAAAACCAGCAGGTTCATGGCCAAAACCAGCCGGTTCACGGCCAAAACCAGCCAGTTCAGAACCAAAACCAGCCGGTTCACGGCCAAAACCAGCCAGTTCAGAACCAAAACCAGCCGGTTCACGGCCAAAACCAGCCAGTTCAGAACCAAAACCAGCCGGTTCACGGCCAAAACCAGCCAGTTCAGAACCAAAACCAGCCGGTTCACGGCCAAAACCAGCCGGTTCAGAACCAAAACCAGCCGGTTCACGGCCAAAACCAGCCGGTTCAGAACCAAAACCAGCCGGTTCACGGCCAAAACCAGCCGGTTCACGGCCAAAACCAGCCGGTCCATGGCCAAAACCAGCCGGTTCAGAACCAAAACCAGCCGGTCCACGGCCAAAACCAGCCGGTTCAGAACCAAAACCAGCCGGTCCACGGCCAAAACCAGCCGGTTCAGAACCAAAACCAGCCGGTCCACGGCCAAAACCAGCCGGTTCAGAACCAAAACCAGCAGGTTCACGGCCAAAACCAGCCGGTTCAGAGCCAAAACCAGCAGGTTCAGAACCAAAACCAGCCGGTTCACGGCCAAAACCAGCCAGTTCAGAACCAAAACCAGCCGGTTCAGAACCAAAACCAGCCGGTTCACGGCCAAAACCAGCCAGTTCAGAACCAAAACCAGCCGGTCCACGGCCAAAACCAGCCGGTTCACGGCCAAAACCAGCCGGTTCAGAACCAAAACCAGCCGGTTCACGGCCAAAACCAGCCGGTTCAGAGCCAAAACCAGCCAGTTCAGAACCAAAACCAGCCGGTTCACGGCCAAAACCAGCCAGTTCAGAACCAAAACCAGCAGGTTCAGAACCAAAACCAGCCGGTTCACGGCCAAAACCAGCCAGTTCAGAACCAAAACCAGCCGGTTCACAGCCAAAACCAGCCAGTTCAGAACCAAAACCAGCTGGTCCACGGCCAAAACCAGCCGGTCCACGGCCAAAACCAGCCGGTCCAGAACCAAAACCAGCCGATTCAGAACCAAAACCAGCCGGTTCACGGCCAAAACCAGCCGGTCCAGAACCAAAACCAGCCGGTTCAGAACCAAAACCAGCCGGTCCACTGCCAAAACCAGCCGGTCCAGAACCAAAACCAGCCGGTTCAGAACCAAAACCAGCCGGTTCACGGCCAAAACCAGCAGGTCCACGGCCAAAACCAGCCGGTCCACGGCCAAAACCAGCCGGTTCAGAACCAAAACCAGCCGGTCCACGGCCAAAACCAGCCGGTCCAGAACCAAAACCAGCCGGTTCAGAACCAAAACCAGCCGATTCAGGGCCAAAACCAGCCGGTCCACGGCCAAAACCAGCCGGTTCAGAACCAAAACCAGCCGGTCCACGGCCAAAACCAGCCGGTTCAGAACCAAAACCAGCCGGTCCACGGCCAAAACCAGCCGGTTCAGAACCAAAACCAGCCGGTTCACGGCCAAAACCAGCCGGTTCACGGCCAAAACCAGCCGGTTCAGAGCCAAAACCAGCCGGTTCAGAACCAAAACCAGCCGGTTCACGGCCAAAACCAGCCGGTTCAGAACCAAAACCAGCCGGTTCACGGCCAAAACCAGCCAGTTCAGAACCAAAACCAGCCGGTCCACGGCCAAAACCAGCCGGTTCACGGCCAAAACCAGCCGGTTCAGAACCAAAACCAGCCGGTTCACGGCCAAAACCAGCCGGTTCAGAGCCAAAACCAGCCAGTTCAGAACCAAAACCAGCCGGTTCACGGCCAAAACCAGCCAGTTCAGAACCAAAACCAGCCGGTTCAGAACCAAAACCAGCCGGTTCACGGCCAAAACCAGCCAGTTCAGAACCAAAACCAGCCGGTTCACGGCCAAAACCAGCCGGTTCAGAACCAAAACCAGCCGGTCCACGGCCAAAACCAGCCGGTCCACGGCCAAAACCAGCCGGTCCAGAACCAAAACCAGCCGATTCAGAACCAAAACCAGCCGGTTCACGGCCAAAACCAGCCGGTCCAGAACCAAAACCAGCCGATTCAGAACCAAAACCAGCCGGTCCACGGCCAAAACCAGCCGGTCCAGAACCAAAACCAGCCGGTTCAGAACCAAAACCAGCCGGTTCACGGCCAAAACCAGCAGGTCCACGGCCAAAACCAGCCGGTCCACGGCCAAAACCAGCCGGTTCAGAACCAAAACCAGCCGGTCCACGGCCAAAACCAGCCGGTCCAGAACCAAAACCAGCCGGTTCAGAACCAAAACCAGCCGATTCAGGGCCAAAACCAGCCGGTCCACGGCCAAAACCAGCCGGTTCAGAACCAAAACCAGCCGGTCCACGGCCAAAACCAGCCGGTTCAGAACCAAAATCAGCCGGTCCACGGCCAAAACCAGCCAGTTCAGAACCAAAACCAGCCGGTCCACGGCCAAAACCAGCCGGTCCAGAACCAAAACCAGCCGATTCAGACCAGCCGGTTCAGAACCAAAACCAGCCGGTTCAGAGCCAAAACCAGCCGGTTCAGAACCAAAACCAGCCGGTCCACGGCCCAAACCATGTAGAACGTGTGTTTGGGTTTCGGTTGGGGAACAGAGATTTCCTCTGGACTGATGGTGTTTGTGTCTGAATTGTCCGCCTGCAGCACAACAGACGACCACCGTGACCTGACAGCGGAGACCATCCTGAAGATCAGAGACGTCCAATCTGAAGATCTGCAGCGGAACTTCACCTGCTCAGTGAGAAATGCGCGCGGCTCCATGGCCCGCTGGGTCCAGCTGGAGGAAGAGGGTGAGGAAGACTCTGGGTTTAACGCTGGCTGAAGCTCTGTGGGTGCTAACCGGCAGCTGTTCTGCTAACCCGCAGCTGTTCTGCTAACCGGCAGCTGTTCTGCTAACCGGCAGCTGTTCTGCTAACCTGTAGCTGTTTTGCTAACCGGCAGCTGTTTTGATAACCTGCAGCTGTTCTGCTAACCGGCAGCTGTTCTGCTAACCGGCAGCTGTTCTGCTAACCGGCAGCTGTTCTGCTAACCGGCAGCTGTTCTGCTAACCGGCAGCTGTTCTGCTAACCCGCAGCTGTTCTGCTAACCCGCAGCTGTTCTGCTAACCCGCAGCTGTTCTGCTAACCCGCAGCTGTTCTGCTAACCCGCAGCTGTTCTGCTAACCTGCACCATTTTGTTTCCAGTGTCGCTGCCCTCCGTGGAGCTGGGCTGCGGCCTCGGCGCCACGCTGGTGCTCATGCTGCTGCTCTTTGTGGTTTATCACGTCTTCTGGCTGGAGCTGCTGCTGCTGTACCGCTCCTGGTTCGGCACCGACGAGCGGCACACAGGTAGGTTCCCCAACTCAGCACCTCCAGCATACGGGACACTACGGTTCCCAGCTGATGCAGGACGTTTTTTACACACGGCCGAGCCGCGCGGCGGAAATGTCTGCAGCATATTTTCAGTTTATTTTACTGACTGCGCTCTGAGCTTTTAGTGTATTAAACCGTTCATAAAAACGGAGCGACGGCGTCAAACACCAGACGTGTTTTATAGCAAAGCTTTTAAATCTGAGCTCCACCTGCTCTGCTGCCAGTTAAATCTACAAAGCTGTAAACATCTTCCGGTCCAAACTCTGCAGATCTTTAAGAACTGAGAAATAAATGGCGTCACCTAAAATGTCAAATAGATCCGATATCGTGGGGGATTTTCTGCTTTTTCTCAGACAAAACCAGTTTCACAAAACATGTTGAGACGAGATCTCAAAATTCGAAGGAAAATTATCAGTTTTTTGTGAAAAAAAAAACAAAACAGTTTCGACACATTTGGAAACCGCACACAGCACTTTGGAGATAAAACCCCATCATCATATTTACTTTAACTGATGAATTTATATAAATCCTCCTCTTTGAAAGTGAAAAACAATTTTCTTTAATTGGTAAAAACTTGAATGCATCATAATTTCTCCTCAACAGATTCTAATAAATCATAACCAAGCATTTCAGCTGTTTCATATCATTTTTTAATGTAAAGTTTAATAAAACTTAATCACACTTTGATGTTTCTGAACCTTCTTGCTTCAAGGCAGCAGCTCTACCAACTGCACCACTGTGCAGCCCCTCATCTGATTTTATTGTAGCTTATTTTATGTTGAATGACCTCATAGCTTAGCCTTTATTAGCTTAGCTTAGCCTATATTAGTTGCGTTATGTAGCTGAGTTTGGTTTAGCTTAGCTTTCCTTGAATTAGCTAATCATATCTAGTTAAAGGTAATTCGGCGTACTTTTGCTTTGGTTTAGGCTACTTTATCTTTTACATTTTAGCTTAACTTGATTTAGGTTAGCCTGAGTTAGCTTAGCATGCTGTCCTTTGACTTAGCTTAGTTAGGTAATTTAGCATAGTTTACTGGGTAGGCTAAATGCTATTTCAGTTTTCTTCTGCTTAGCGTAGCTTACCTTACTTTAACTTAGCCTCTGCTAAGGTTTGTAACTTTAGCTAATACTGGTTTAGCATGATCAACATTAGTTTGGCGTGTCAAAGTTATCTTCATTTATTTTGCCTTTTTTTTGAATAGCTGGCTTTGGTTTAGTTTAGATGATGTTAGCTTATTTTACCTTGTCCTAGTTTAGCTTAGCTTGCCTTAGCACTGCTAGCCTTAGCAGCAGTAACCTATCGCTTCAGGATTAGCTTAGCTCACTTGGCTTAGCTTAAATACCTGCCGTTAATCCTGGCTGAACTTTTTTAGGTTCCATAATCTTGGTGTCGCTTTTGTTGTTTAGCTTTACTTTAATTTTCTGACCTGAAAAGCAGAAAAATCCTCAACCAGTTTGTCTTATTTGGAAGGTTGAAGGAGGAAGCCTCCTCTCTCTGAAAACAAAATGGCAGCAAGAGTTTAGTCACAGATGAGCCTGAAGTAAAACCGTTTGATCGTGAGCTGAGAAGCTGAAGGACTTTGTTTGAGCCGTTTCAGTGAAGCGCTCTGAGGAAACAACCCAGCGTTCTGAGAACCTCAGGACAGATTAAACCACTTCCTGCCGATGAGCGTTTGCAGATATTTTCCCCTGCTGGTGTTTCAGACGATAAGGAGTTTGACGTCTACATCTCGTACGCGCGGAACAGCGAGGAGGAGCAGTTCGTCCTGTCGACGCTGCGCGGCGTCCTGGAGAACGAGCTCGGCTACTCCGTCTGCATCTTCGACCGGGACAGTCTGCCCGGAGGGAGTGAGTTCCTCTACACCTTCACTCATTCATCACCCTTCACCCCTTCATCCCTCCATCTTCCGTTGCAGCCATCACAGACGAGACGCTGAGCTTCGTGGCTCGCAGCCGGCGCCTCCTGGTGGTGGTCAGCCCCGGCTACGCCTCGCAGGGCTCCCAGGCGCTGCTGGAGCTGAAGGCCGGCATCGACAGCATGGCGCTGGGCGGCCACCTGCGGGTCATCCTGGTCCAGTACCGGCCCGTCCAGAGGCAGAGCCTGGTCCGGGAGCTGCGGCGGGCCCGCGTGGCGCTGGCGCTGGTCCGCTGGCAGGGGGACAAGTCCAAGGAGCTGACGTCCCGCTTCTGGAAGCAGCTGAGGGTGGAGCTTCCTGTGAGGAGAGGCGGCGGCGGCGGCAAGGAGGCGGCGCTGATGAGGCTCATCAGCCAGAGCAGCACCAACTCCCAGACCGGACTCATCAGCAACACGACCAAAACCCCTCAGAACGTCCCCAACTCGGCAGCCTGACCCGGAACCGACCACAGCAGCACAAACCGGTCAGACCCGCTCAGAGGGGCGGGGTTCTGCCCTGGTACCAGCTGATTGGTTGGTCAGGACCAAAGCAGCGGCGCCGTGGGCCCAGAAGCTTGGATTCATCCAGAGAAGGTCAAAGGTCAACCATGTTCTGCTGAACGTGACCTGAGCCACGAGTCTGGTTCAAACCGGGTCGGGCGCCATTTTTTTAACGTTCGCGTCGATAATTTGGGATTTTTAAGTTTGACATACGGGAGAAAAACGGAGGTAAATTTCTAAAGTCATGTTTTCATTTCACCATGTTGCTCATTCAGATTCAAACATATTTAATTAGAAAGCTAAATATTCACCTCAGCTACGGCTACATATGTTTAGCTAACTAAATAAACACCTGGTTTAGGTTGAAGCTGAATATTTAGTTTTTATTCTCTGGACCAAAGTGTTTTTTTTCACCTGACTTCACGTTTTCTGCACGTATTACATGAAACTCAGTTTTCCCCATAACATCAGTGTCATAAATCATTTTCATCGTCTCATTTCTACTTTGAACCTTTGTGATAAAATGTTTTTTTTTTACTTGTTTTCACTCTGAATGTTTTGACGATCATGAATGTTGAATGAAACCATATTTTCCAAACATTTAGTTTCTAAAATCGTGTTTTGCGGTTTTATCAGAAAGCGGCTAAACGAGCTAATCGATCAGTGAATGTTCTCCATGCTGCACCTGGTGGTCAGTGCAGGAACTGCATGTGTCATCAAAGACATCTGATTGGACGACCCAACATGGAGGTGAAGGATTGTGTCATCTGCATAGAGGCGGATTGAATAAGGACATTTTTATCCACTGAAACTTTAAAATATTGTCATTTCTGCACATTATTTTATTTTATTAAAATTAATTTTTCGGGTTGAAAAAAGCTGTTTAACATTTCCTGGGTCAGTATTTTAATATTAGAAGGCATTCTGCACTTTGTCAAGCTTTGCTGCATCTGTTTTTATCTTATTAATTAAATAATATTTGCCTTTATTTCTGCTTTCATCCATCATTTCACTTTTTCCCTTTAATATTTGCTGTTCAAAAACACGACAGATTTTATGGCATTGATTTCATTTAATCTCCATAAATGGATCTTGGAAATAAGAAAAAGTCATTTTATTTTTTTTATTCTTATGTAAATACTTGTTTTCTTTTCCGCTGTTCTGGATAAAAGCAGAATTTATTTATTTTTGTTAAAAACAAAACATTTCTCATCTCTGCTTTTAGTTGTTGGAGGAAATATTTATTTATTACATTTTTTAAATCCTCCACCTGAAGAAAAGGAGGATTTTAATCTAGATGGACTTTAATTTCTGAGTGTTGAGGTGAAGCAGGACATGGTGACGTTTAGGCTTCCTTTACAAACCTTTCCTCCAAACAAGGAATGAATGGTTCCATTTTATATCATAATCAAGTAACTATGTTGGCTTCGGTTCTTATAAATATGCTGTTTATATCAAATACGAATTAAAAGAAATTTGATTTCCTGATTTAAAGCCTTGAAATTGGGCCTCTGTCTCTTTAAAAGCTCTTTCTGAAGCTCCGCCTCCAACATGGCTGCTCTATTAACCCTTTCAGGTTTTTACCAGCGTTGCTCTGAGCAGCAGCTCCTGTATTGAGCTCAGCAGCTGGTTGCTAATAGCTGCTGGCTAGTCTGAAGGAGCTGAGTGGGAGGAGCTGCGCCTCGAAGGCGGGGCTAAGTCCACCCAGGCATTTTGCTGCTGAATGGTTGCCATGGAGATTAAAGGATTTCTCAAACATGCATGAAATAATCAACACTGCAGGTTTGTTTTTGATGAATAAAAGACACGAAGCAAAGATCAGAAAAGTGAATTTTATGTGATCCTGCCCCTTTAAGAACCAGCAGCTCACAGGCCTGCAGACTTGAAGCTGGAACCCTTCAGTCCTCTGTCCATGTTGAGTCTCTTCTCCTCTGTCTCAGGTCTAACCGAGTCCATCCTGCGGGCCATGCGGCGCAGCCGGCGCCTCCTCTTCGTCCTCAGTCCCGACTTCCTGGCGGAGAAGAGCTTCAGCCTGCTGGAGTGCCGTTTGGGTCTGTGCCTGCAGCGCGGCCAGCGGGCCTCCATCCTGGCCGTGGTCTGCCGCTCCGTCAGCAAGCTGCCCTGCGCGGAGGCGGCCCAGCTCCGCCACGCCGCCATCTGCACCGCCACCTGGCGGGGGCGCCGGTCCGAGCCGCGGCGCTCCCGGTTCTGGCTGCGGCTGCGGCTGGCGCTGCCGGTCCGGCCGCTCGCTCTGGGCCGGCGGCTCATCGACAGCACGTCGTCGCACTCCGACCTGGCGGCGCTGGCTCTGCAGAGAGCTCAACGCATCCGGAACCAGAACCGCAGCGACCGGGCCGGCCGGAGCCGCACGGGCCGCAGGGCTTCGGCCAATCACAGAAAGACTCCGTCCAGAGGGAGGGGCGGCGTCAGGAGGGAGGAGGGGCTACAGCACAGCAGGAGGTGCTCCGGGTGCGCTGGGTTCATGGGCCAGGTAGAAGACAGGCGGGCGGAGATTAGAGGGGAGACCCAGATGCAGCTGGAGCTGCGCAACGGGACCGACGCCGTCTCAGAAACGGACTCCATCACCACTGACCCCGCCCACAAAGCACACAGCCACGCCCCCTCCCCAAACCACGCCCCTGAAACCCGTGACCACGCCTCCTCCTGTCAGCAGGAAGTGGATACTTCTAGGACTTCAGAGGAAAATCGGTCCGGTGAAAAGGGGGAGGAGCTTATGCTTGAGATGGCGCCAACCGGAAACCCGGCCTAGCCGTTCATTTCCAACATGTGAATCGTTCTCTGACTGAATCGGTGAACTTTTGGACTAATCTGAAGGAGTGTGGTTACCTTTTATAGGGCTTAATAATTAACACTTCTCTGGATTTAACAATGAAGAAAAGCCGGAATCAGACCTGCAGCATTTTAGATCTGCTGAAGATGTTTTACCGAGTTCTTTCTGCTTCCTGATAGTCAATAATTACTGCATTCCAATTTCACTGCGTCACTCTGGGACGAAATATTCCTAATTTTAGCAATATTATGGAGGCAAGAGGAGAAAGTAGGAAACTGTTTAGTGATCTAAACATTCTGACATTATTAGTGAAGTCTCTGCTTTTCATAAACATTTCAGACACAAATCTAAAGCAGAAACACGCCCGCGTGGATTTTACCGAGTGTTTTCTGTCTTTCTTTTCGTGATGTCAGCACATTTCTGTCCTATACGGAGCTAAATTAGGGTCCATAAAGTGTGTTCAAAAATAATTATTGGAATCTGAAAATTATTTCAAAACTGAAAACTGAAAGATAATTTTGAAACAAAAAAATAAAACTGAAAACACATTAAATTTATTCTCAAAAGAGAAGAAGCTGAAACAGGAAAAGTTTTGAAACTTGGTGTTGAAAATGATACATATTTTTTAAACTGAAAAGTTTTATGATTCCATTAAAAAATTTGAATTGGAAAAAATTTACTAAAAAATAATTCTACAGCTGAAAAACATTTTGACACAAGAAAAGTGCAAAACTATTCTTCGTACTGGAAGGTTTTATTTCAAAACCTATTTCTTGAACAAACTTTGTGGCCATAATGTAGCTCCATACAACAGCAGCTGAATTCAGATCGGCTCAAACTCCTGATAATTCATGAAGACGTCAGATTTCTGAACTTTATCCAATCTGCTTCTTTTTTCAACCTGCATGAAAAACATTAAAATAAACTTTAAAAAATAATCATGTTTCCACTCACGTTTTTATTTACTCTTGAATAAAATTATTAAATTAACAACTAACGTGGTTTATCTAAAGCTGCTGTTAAGGCTGCCATCTGCAGGGGGCGCTGCTGGTTTTTCATTCTTTCCCATGTGTTGCTTTTTCATTCAATTAATAAATATAAATGTATTCTGCTGGGAGAAAATCTTTGAATAACCTGGAATATGAAGGTTTTGCAGTGAAATCCTTCCGTTTGGTGGTAAAATGAGAAACATTTTCACATCCTGCACATCCACCTGTTTGAACTTCATTTATTATCCTCCCTGGTTTTAAACATGACATTAAACTCTTGAGTTTCTACTTTGTGCAAAGTTTGATTTGCAAAATAAATAAATAAATCTTCCTCCTGTTTAAATGAAGCAGAAACATCTTAAAGGAATCAGAAGAAACTAAAACGTGAAAAATGCTGAACGTCTTGTAAAATCACAGGAAATGTAATTTTACAGATAAAATCAGGCTTTTAAGCATCGCGTCACAGTTGGATCTGAAACATGCTGCGTCTTCTGCATGAGCTGATCAACGGCCCAAAACGAGGCAGGAAGCCGCCGTCACCTTTAAAATAAACCTCAGTTCATCTCCTCCCAGCCTCCAAACGGGAGACAGAAGGATTTCCTGACAAAGACGGAGAGGAAACTCCGACCTTGTTTTACTGCTGAGCTGGGAAAAGATTTCATCCCCATTAGTTACCCGTCTGTGAGCCAAGCTAATCTCTGCTGCAAACAGAATATTACATCCATGCTAAAACACTGCAGACCTCTTTGAAAATTAGACAAACTCCCCAAATTCACAACTTCTTAACCAGATAAAGTAAATTAAACTGATTAATGGTCATTTCCCACACGAAAACTGAATCCAGTACCAGTTTGCAAACAGCAGTGTTCTTAATAATGTTCGAGGATTGGATGTCAAATACTAAGAAAACTAAATTGAAAAGAGAATAAACAAATTTACGGTAAATCTGGATATTTAAGAAGTGGATTTATGATTTTCATTTAAAAAAATTATTTTTCCAAGTTTCATAAATGACTGAACCAGAAATGAGACTCAAAATCTGCAGTTTAAATGTGATTTCCTTCCTGTTTGAGTTATTTCTGTGTGTGAAGTCCAACAAAATCCTCTCATCGAAGCCTCAGTGAGTGACTTCATCACTTTGTCTTACAGTTTTTACTCTGAATAAATCTGTTAATCACACACCTTTCATTCCTGGACTGAAACCGCAGTATTTCCTCTCTGCTGGTTCGGGTTTCAGTTTAGAAACGGGCACTGAAATAATCCTTTTATTTTTCTATATATAGAAAAAATGCCAGTGTTGAATTAACACCCAAAAGTGTCTATATGTGTCCAAGTCAGCTGGTGTTAAATTCAACAATATAGAGTGTTACATTAATATTTACAAAGGTGTTAGTGTTAAAATATATTAAAAGTAACACCAGTGTAGTGTTGATCACAAAACATAATGTGGTGTTAAAAAAAGTAAATATTTGACTCCACAAGCTGTCAATATCAATCAAATCCAGTGGAAAATATTCAAAACAATACACAGAAATGTAAAGTTTAACTTTTCTTAAACCCATTTCAGTTTTATAGACCAATGTTAATTTAACATAAAAATGGGTGTCAATCTTTTAACACTTTTAAAAGTGTTACTTGAACACCTGCTGACTTGGACACATATAGACACTTTTGGGTGTTAATTCAACACCGGCATTTTTACTGTGTACACACCCATTCCTTTCATTTCAGCAAACACTTTAATATCCCTGCATGGCAATTTGAGTTTTAAAGGACAGTTTCATTAAATATAATCAGCTTCAAAATTAATAAAATCGAAGTAGCAGCTTATTTCTTTAATTGTTTGAGAATTCTCTGTCTTTTACAACATTAAAAATGGTAAATCCTCATTAATTTGTTCTTTACCTTGTGGTGTAAAATATTTAAAACAAGTAGGACATATAAAACAGACTACAGACTAGACAAAGAAGAAGTCCAAGCACATAAATTATGTCTCATAAATTAATAGGGAAATGTCTTCTTGGAGGTGAAGTCATTAATCCTGCCTCAGAAACAGTATTTAACTGAAAGAAGACGATGCACTTTATATGCAAATTGAATCCAGTCAGCATTTCAATACCTGTGATGCATTCAGGTTTCAGCTGGAAGCAGGAAAAACCACGAGGTCAACATGATACTGAGGGAAACACCACGGCTCTTTGGAGTAAAAACAACGTTTCATTTTATTGCATCATCCATCATTTCTGTGTGTGTAAGTATGTTTTCTTTCCTGTGTTCGTGGGGACCAGGGAAGTCACCTGCTTAATGGGGCCCTCCATGTTTATGGGGACTGAAGTGTCATGTTGTGTTTTCTTCATAACTTCTTTGTTTAAATGTCACTGAACAAATCATACAGCAGTAATTCACAACAAAGTTTGTCTCAAGACACTTTGCACAAAATAATCAAATTTATAAACAGAAATCATAGAAAGTTTTGTGCCATAGGCGAGACTATTTTCCAAACACAGATTTAGCTGGTTAACTAAATATTTTGTTTGTAATTAAATATTTAGCTGTAGGTAAATATTTAGCTTGCTAGCAAAGTATTTAGCTCCAAACTAAATATCTTGTTGTTTGTATTGTGTTTGTTTTTGCTCTATTTTAATAGGTTTCTGGTTGAGCACTTTGCGATCACCGTCTGTGTATAATAAACTTACTTTTAAAAATGACTGCATATTGAAACCACATGATCTGGAAAACCCTTTCGTAGTTTGTTAGGAAACTAGTTTTAAGTTTTAAACAAACATTTGAAGTAAAGACATTAGTTAGCTTTTTAGGTTATTGTAATGTGCATAGGAGCACGAATCTTTGCTAGCTGGCGTGCTTGATGGCAGGGTTATGTGTTGAACAGCAGTTAGTGTGCAGTTATTCATCATCACACAGGATCCCATTAAGACTCATTAACCATTAAACTGCACCACAGGCAGAATGATTTATGGGATTTCGTGGACCTCACAGGCCTTTCTGCTGGTTCTGATGCTACGCTGTGAAGGTGAACTGCAGCAGTTTGGATGCTGATGTAGAAGCAGTAGAAATCTGCTGCTTGTTGCAGACATTTAATTTATTTCAGTATGAGAGCAGGCATTAGAGAGGGCAGGAGGCGTTCTCTGGGTTACTTCACGATAGACAGGGATGCTCTGGTTCTGATATCTCTGGCTGAATGTGGTCAGTCCTGATAGACCCCATCAGCTTTCACAAAGAAGAAATCTTTGCTAGGTTCAGGTAGAGGCTAATGGCCAAAGTAACATCCACAGGGATGTTATATTCAAGGTTTCCCCTTCTTTACTGTCTCCACCGGTTCTACTGGAACCAGAACTCCACCATCTGCTCCACCTCCAGCTGCTCTGAGTCTAACCAACCTGTTCCCCTCCTGGCCTGTGGGGGCGCTGCACCAACAACCACTGCAGGAAACGACACAAAAACCTCTGAAGACACTGAGAGCAACTTCCTTCTTCACCAGATGGAAACAAGATGGAGGATTTTAGCGGTTGGAGGATTTCTCTTTAGGCTACAGACCAGGAGCCATTTCTGCTGCTAGCACTAGGCTAGCACGTTAGCTTTGGTTGGATTTACCCAGAATGCCATGCACTGTAGTCCACTTCCTTGCTTTTGGAGCGGTCTCCGGTCCTATTGGTGTTCACATTCAAAGTGAACCAGAGTTCACTTCAATAGAACCCAGATCGAGGTTTGGAGGTAGATCAAGTTTAGATTGTTTTGGTTATCAAACCAAACTAAACCGGACAAAACAGAAAGACTGGAGTTGGATTAGATTAACTGAACAGGACTGGTGGGAATTAACTCTTAATCAGCTCTAGAAACTATTCATCATCACACACTGTGAAACACTGAGGTGAGTTAAGATCTACAGGTTATGATGTTACATTTATTCGTCATCTGCATAAAAATGAACATTTATTTATTTAGAAAACATTAAAGGGGCCAGACTAGAACCTGGAAGAAGATTATGGTTTATGTTTTTGGGATTCTGGATCCAGAATAAAAGCTCACAAAGATCTGCTACTCAAAAATGACTAAAACAATTAGATAAGTTAGTTTATATCCTAGAAACACCAGGATACTGGAACCGGTCCACTTCAGGCAGAGAGTCACCCTGACCTGGAAATGACCTGAAAATACACAAAGCCAGACCTGGGATTAGATCCAAAACCTTCAGCAGACCAATGTTGGCACTTTTAGTTAGTTTCTGGTCTGTTAAAAATGCTAACAGACTGATAATTAAACTGCATTAAGTCTGCAGCTGTGAAGGTTTTTAACCAGTTTAGAAATGATTTTTCTGCGTCTCCGTATTGGAAACTTTGCTCCTCATCAGTCAAAGAGCTAAATGGCATCCAGCTTCTTCTGGAGACCTTTAAGTGGTTCTTATTAATCGACCTGGAGAATCAGAAAATGCTGTGCTAAGTTTTATTCAAAGCCAATCTCTGATCAGAGTCCTCTGAACGCTCTTCATCTGGTCCCTGCAGCAGGAATCCTCTCATTCCTCATCAGGTTTTCTCCCTCGCTGATCACTCCATCCAAAGGTCAGAGGTCAGCAGCATCCACTCACTTATACATGACCCATTAGCTAGAAGTAATTAGCGTGAAGACACAGCTTTCACTTGGTCAATCTGTAACCACGTCTGCATCTCTGTTCTGCATTCCTGATGCTACAGATTCTTCATCAATCAGGTGATCAGAGTCAGAGATCAATAGAGTTCACAGAGAAAATCAGAGAAAATCAGAGAAAACCAGAGAAAATAAAAAAAATCAGAGAAAAATCAGAGAAAATCAGAGAAAATCAGAAAAATCAGAGAAAAATCAGAGAAAATCAGAGAAAACCAGAAAAATCAGAGAAAATCAGAAAAATCAGAGAAAAATCAGAGAAAATCAGAGAAAATCAGAAAAATCAGAAAAATCAGAAAAATCAGAAAAACCAGAGAAAATCAAAGAAAACCAGAAAATCAGAGAAAATCAGAGAAAATCAGAAAAATCAGAGAAAATCAGAAAAACCAGAGAAAATCAAAGAAAACCAGAAAATCAGAGAAAATCAGAGAAAACCAGAGAAAATCAGAGAAAATCAGAGAAAACCAGAGAAAATCAGAGAAAACCAGAGAAAACCAGAGAAAATCACGTTCTGCTGAGATCCATTGGGTCAGAAAAACTATCAAAAATCTGCTATTCAAAAATGTCATGTCAGCGGATCAGATGATGCTAAAGCTAAATACTTAGCTAATGCAAAGTATCAAAATAAAAGCTGTGTGTTTATAACTGAGCTGATTCCTTCGTTTTAAACTGAAATGATGTTTAAGAAGAAAATAAACAATGATAAAAAGGCAACATGAAACAAAGACCCAGCTTTTATTTTGGTAGTCCACTTCTGGTTATCGGTAAATTAATTATCTAAATATTTAGCTTTGAGACAAATACTTAGTTCCAAACTAAACATTTTACTTACTTGAACCTTTAATTTTAAAGTAAATATTTAAGTTGCTAACAATATTTATCTTGCTAACTAAACTTTTACTTTGAAGCTAAATATTTAACTTGCTTGTTGAACAATTTGTTTAAACTCTTGGATTTATAACAACATGGCTGCAGCTCAGAACATGAACTCCTTGATTGGCTGATCAGAGCCGCAGCGGGTCGGACCGGCTGAGCAGGCGGCTCATTAGCAGCCGAGCCGTCTGGTTCTGCGAGAGGCCGTTCCCCCGGCCGGCCGGGCCGGGTCGGGTTTCAGCCGACCGGCCTCTTTAATCACCCCTCTCCGACCCGGACCGGCCCTCCTGGCAGGTTCCGGGGCGGCGGCGCCTCCGGACCTGATCCGGCCTCCAAGCTGTCGGACATCTGCAGCCGCTCCCACCTTGTCATTAGAGGCCGACCGCTCCGCCGGCCCGACTCCGGCTACGAAACGGCCCGACTTTCCCTGGGCCCCCACAGCCTCTCAGGGGACCGGGACCCAGTGTTGAGAACCCCCCGGGAGAAAGAGAAACCCGCCATCATCAGGGCCGGTCCCCGGGGAGCCGCAGGGGCTTTGTTCCCAGGAGGAGGCTGGTCAGACTGGTTTCACTGGTAACTGAGCTAAAGACACTCAGGTTCTGATCCAACGGACCCAAACCACAAAATAATCAACTTTCATGATGAAATTTTTCATCCTGGAGTTTTAATTTAAGCCTCAGCGGATTTAAAAAATCTGATACTTTTGTTTCAAATCCTGATCCAGAACTCCTGATCCGGTCTCCAGTTCTTCATGACGTTAACTGTTCAAAAACCAGGAAATAATGAGAACTGGAGAGTAGTAGGAGAATAAAGTGAGACAAGTGACCAGTTTGTCTGTATTTCTGTTCCGAGCCAATGAAGGGAAGCTAACACAAAACCTGCTTTTAATTTGCCTTGAATGTGGTTCTAAAACCTCAGCTTCCCGCTCTGAACCGTCACTTTGGGTCGACAACAAACACATTTCATCACAAAACACATTTTATTTGCTCAGTTAAATCAAAACTCGTGTATAAAAACAGCACAGATAATCTGACATACAGTGTTTAAAGCACATTAGCAAGGCGACGTCACAGATCAGGAGCTAATTTCATTGGCTGTCATGGTTAGCATGGTTAGCATTTATGGCTCATTATCTCACTGAATTAATAGATATAAAAAGATTAAACATGTTTCATTTCTAGCAGCTACTGCAAAAAATAAGATCTGATTCATTCTGGATTTATTTAATCGACGTTTCTAAGAGAAACAAAATGTAAACTAATTGTAAACAGTTTTTATTATGTAAAACAACATTTATTGTGATTTTAAGTGGTAGGAAATCAACTAGTTTTAAATCTGTTTGATAAAACTGGACAATCTTTCGTAATGTGATTTTATCCTGTTTTTAAATGTTTAAACTATATTTTATTTATTTATTTCTGTTGTTTTAATAAAAACTGTTTTTGCTCCAGAGGCAGTTTCATGTTTTAATATTAACTGACCTTAATTTCTCCTACACGCGTAAAATTGTTGCTTGTTTTTTAGGACAGGATCTGATTTTTGGCACCAACAAGCCGAGACTTAATGACCACCAACCAAAATGTTCTGCTGGACGGTTTATTTCAGTTCTGGAACGTTTAACTGGATCATAATTTAGCTAGCAGGTTCACAAGTCCCAAGACAAGTCAAGTGAGACTTGTTACACTGTCAAAAATTAACAGCAATAAATTAGTTTTTTAGTTTGCAGGAAAACTAAACAATTGGGATTCATTTGTCAAAGTCATACTTTCATTACATATTTCATATATTTATGAATGTTCCAGTTGCATTAGCAAACTGCGTATTTAGTTAGCAGGCTTAATAATTTTCTTGCTAATTAAATATTTAGCACAAAACTAAATATTTAGCTTGTTAATTACATGGAGCTAATTTAGCTCCAAAATTAAAGATTTAGTTAGCAAGCTAAAGATTTAACACAGAGCTAAATATTTAGCACGTTGTTGATTTTGTAGCATGCTAACTAAATACTTATCTGGCTAATTAAAGCTTTAGCTTAAAGCTAAATATATAACTTGCAATCTATATATTTAGCTATCAAACTACACATTTTGCTTGCCAATTAAATATTTAGCTCTAAAACCAAATATATCAATCGTAAGCTATATATTTAGCTAGCAAACTACAAAATCAGCATGGCTCTAACATTTAGCTCGCTAACTAAATATTTAGTTTGGAGCTAAGTATTTGCTTATTATTTTTTATTAACCTTTATTAAACCAGATAAAAACCTAATGAGACCAAGGTCTCGTTTACAAGCCTCCTGGTTAACTTGTAAGCTAAATATTTAGATAACAAGCTAAATACTTTGCTTACAAACTATAAATACTTTGCTTACTAACTAAATATGTAGCTCCAAGTCTAAAGTGTTCAGTATCCAGCTAAACATTCAACTTGCAAACTAAATAGTTAGCCTATCTAGTGTGGCGTTAACGCAGTAAGAATCAAAGCGGCGGTGGAAATGCTCTCCTGAAAACGCCAGCCCAGGATTTGCCGAGCCGAACAGAACCGACCCATTCAGGGATTCTTCGGCCGTTATCCTGGCTCTCTCTCTGCTGGTGGTCACCATGTTTTGGCTCATTGGTTTACCAAATTGGCAGTTTAGCAAAGTTAAATAAATAAGCATCTCAACATTCCTTCAGGTCGATTACGGTTCCTTCGTGTCGGTTACGGTTCCTTCTGGTCGGTTGCGGTTCCTTCGGGTCGGTTACGGTTCCTTCGGGTCGGATACGGTTCCTTCGGGTTGGTTGCGGTTCCTTCGGGTTGGTTGCGGTGTCTTCGGGTCGGTTGCGGTTCCTTTGGGTCGGATACGGTTCCTTCAGGTCGATTACGGTTCCTTCGGGTCGGTTACAGTTCCTTCAGGTCGGTTGCGGTTCCTTCGGGTCGGTTGCGGTTCCTTCGGGTCGGATACGGTTCCTTCAGGTCGATTACGGTTCCTTCGGGTTGGTTGCGGTTCCTTCGGGTCGGATACGGTTCCTTCGGGTCGGTTACGGTTCCTTCGGGTTGGTTGCGGTGTCTTCGGGTCGGTTGCGGTTCCTTTGGGTCGGATACGGTTCCTTCAGGTCGATTACGGTTCCTTCGGGTCGGTTACAGTTCCTTCGGGTCGGTTGCGGTTCCTTCGGGTCGGTTACGGTTCCTTCAGGTCGATTACGGTTCCTTCGGGTCGGTTGCGGTTCCTTTGGGTCGGATACGGTTCCTTCGGGTCGGTTGCGGTTCCTTCGGGTCGGATACAGTTCCTTCGGGTTGGTTGCGGTTCCTTCGGGTCGGTTGCGGTTCCTTCGTGTCAGTTGTGGTTCCTTCGGGTCGGATACGGTTCCTTCGGGTCGGTTGCGGTTCCTTCGGGTCCGTTACCGTTCCTTCGGGCCAGCTATGGTTCCTGTCGGGGAACCCATGTGAAGTTCCACCGGCCCCCCGTGTCCTTCCTGATGAAGGCCTGTCCCTGGGGGAAGCTGTGTGTCTTCACGCTGCTGGACGGACTGAGGGACATGCTGAAAGCCAAATCTGTCGGTTTGTGAAGCGACTGCGATGACGTAGCGCTGCAGCCACTAGAGGGCGCCTGAGATTTGTTCAGGACAGAACCGGAAGACGACCTGGAGGTGAAGCAGAGTTGCTCGGTTGGGATCCAGCTGGACTCCAGCGGCTGGACGCCTCTGGTGGAGCAGATCTCTGTCAGCGCAGAGCGAGGCAAGGCGCCGACAGGTCCGGAGCAGGTTGGTGCTGGCCTGGCAGGAAAGGCGCCTTCAGAGGACGGGTGGTCCGTCTCCCCTGCGGTGGTTTGGCAGTAGCTGTGGACAGAGGAGGGGGTGGACACCGGGGAACCGAAGGCATCGCAGTACACCAGATCCCTTAAGCTGGACTCTGATTCGCTGGACGTATCGATGGTGTTCTGGTCCTTCAGGCCCAACATTCGCAGCACCCAGAGATTCAGGCTTGGTTCTGGGGAGGCTGACCCGGCAGAGGACTCAGAGCAGAACTCAGCAGTCAGGTTTCGGCAGACTCTCTTGGTGATCTGCTTGGAGAACGGACGACCTCTGACCTGGGAGGGTTCATGATCGAAGCTGCTCTGGTTTCTCTTCAGATTCCTCCTGTCTGCTGTCAGTTTCTGTGATGCAGAACAGATGAGACAGATTCAGATAGCATTCATGTCTCAGCTTCCTCCCTCGGTCCTAAAACATGACTGCTAGGCTAACGGGTCCATATAAACTGTCCTTAAGGGTGAGTGTGTGTGGTTGTTTCTGTGTTACCTTATCTTCATCCTTCTGTGCTCTAAATATCTTTATTTACATTTTTGTGGAGGTTCAGAAGAAGAGAATCTCTAATGTTTCTTTGGGCAATCAAAGTCTGGTTGTGAATGCTAGCTGACCTTTCGGTCAGCTAGCATTCAAAGTGAACTCTGGTTTGGTTTGAATGTGAAAGCCAAGTGGACCAGAGATCGCTCCAAAAATAGGAAGTGGACGACAGTGCAGGGCATTCTGGGTAAATACAACCAAAGCTAACATGTTAGCCTAGCGCTAGCAGCAGAAATGGCTCCTGGTCTTTAGCCTAAAGAGAAATCCTCCAACTGCTACAATCTGCCGCCTCCATCTTGTTTCCATCTGGTGAAGAAGGAAGTTGCTCTCAGGGTCTTTAGAGGTTTTTGTGTCGTTTCCTTCAGTGGTTCTTTGTGCAGCGCCCCCACAGGCCAGGAGGGGAACAGGTTGGCTTGACTCAGAGCAGCTGGAGGTGGAGCAGATGTTCTGGTTCCAATCTTAACATTTCTGGAAACTGACGCTTAGGACTGGAGTTGTAAACCACTGAGCTACACGACACACAGCTCTTCCTTTGGGAACCTTAAAGCCTTTCAGTCCCAAAACTAAAAGCCTCAGGAAACTCGGTCAAAACTCAATGTGTTCTGCAGAACACAATGAGACCAGACAGCCGGACCTCAGGACAGCCGGACCTCAGGACAGCCGGACCTCAGGACAGCCGGGCCTGTTTTCAGGTCAGCGGATGTGCGTGTGCATCAATCGTTCCTTAATGTGATCCGGAGTCGTGTCATTAAACCGTTTCCTCCAACCTGCTTCAGATTCACAGCCTCCGGTCGGCTCTGCGCTGATTCTGGCCAGTTTTTTCCAGCAGGGATTCAAAGTTTTCAGCTTTCATCTCCTGAGTGGCCAATCTGTATTACTAATATTTAAATACCGTAACGTTATTGGCACACAGGTAGAGAGCCAATCAGGACGCAGAACACAATGCTCTGTGAAAAAAACGGCACAAAAAAGTCCACGAAGCAGCGAGACCGAGAAAGGTGAACCGCGTTCCAGCGAGGGATCTCTGTAAACCCTTCCTCACTACAGGCTCAGTCCAATCACCCACCTTGGCTTTTTCCTGCAGGTTCGTCATGAAAGAGGAACTGAGGAATCGTCTGAGTTTGCGGTTCTCCTCCTGCAGCCTGGCCAGCTCCTCCTCCCTCTGCTGCAGCGCATCCTGCAGCTGGAAGCGCAGCGAGAATCATGAAACAATCCAGATCTTCAATGATCTGCACTCAGAGTTTATTTATGATCTCTTTTCAGGTGTTAACGTGAATAAAATCTGAATGATAATTTATGTTAACCTGACAGTAAACAGGCGTTGTCTACCTGTTTGTTCCTCTGGAGGTGAGGCGAGAGCTGCTGTGTCCACATCAGGCCAGCAGGGGGAGTGAAAGCCCACTTGGAATCTGATAGAAACACACAGGAAATGATGTAATCATCAAAAACAATCCTTCATATGATCAAATGAAACCTCTAAAGTCGACGCAACCATGTTGGATTTGGCTGAAAAGTCAGATTTTTACTGTAGGATAACGAAACGTTTAATCTAACTACAGAAAGCCTGCCCCCTGCTGGCAGGATGAAGAACCTGAATTTAAAACATGAGATCTCAGTGGATGATCTGGACTTCACAGCAGCGCTCCCTGTGGTCAGGAGAGGAGGTCAGGGTGTTCCAGCTGGGAACAGACCAACCGACTGACGAGACACGAAGAGAATGGAATGGATCAGATCAATCTGTTTGAAAAATAAATAAAGAACTGCTCATGCTGCACTGTGATTGGCTGAATCACAGATGGGGGCGGGGTCAGGTGAAAGTCAGGACCAGAACATTAGCATTAGCTTGACTCACCCCACAAAGACGGCAGCATGTTTCTGCTCTCATCGAGGTCACAGAGGTCGGTGGGGTCAAGCTCATGTTCCCACATAGAGGCCAGCGTTTCCATGGAAACACCAACGATGTCGCTGCCAAAGAAGTGACCAAGAAGAAGAACAGCTTGAGAAGAAACCACCGCAGAGAACATTCAGCCTAAACAGCAGGACCTACAGCAACACTGACCCCTACAGGCAGAGAGAGGAACTACAGCAACACTGACCCCTGCTGGCAGAGAGAGGAACTACAGCAACACTGACCCCTGCTGGCAGAGAGAGGAACTACAGCAACACTGACCCCTACAGGCAGAGAGAGGAACTACAGCAACACTGACCCCTACAGGCAGAGAGAGGAGCTACAGCAACACTGACCCCTGCTGTCAGAGAGAGGAACTACAGCAACACTGACCCCTGCTGTCAGAGAGAGGAACTACAGCAACACTGACCCCTACAGGCAGAGAGAGGAACTACAGCAACACTGACCCCTACAGGCAGAGAGAGGAACTACAGCAACACTGACCCCTACAGGCAGAGAGAGGAACTACAGCAACACTGACCCCTACAGGCAGAGAGAGGAACTACAGCAACACTGACCCCTACAGGCAGAGAGAGGAACTACAGCAACACTGACCACTACAGGCAGAGAGAGGAGCTACAGCAACACTGACCCCTACAGGCAGAGAGAGGAACTACAGCAACACTGACCCCTACAGGCAGAGAGAGGAACTACAGCAACACTGACCCTACAGGCAGAGAGAGGAGCTACAGCAACACTGACCCCTACAGGCAGAGAGAGAAACTACAGCAACACTGACCCCTACAGGCAGAGAGAGGAGCTACAGCAACACTGACCCCTACAGGCAGAGAGAGAAACTACAGCAACACTGACCCCTACAGGCAGAGAGAGGAGCTACAGCAACACTGACCCCTGCTGTCAGAGAGAGGAACTACAGCAACACTGACCCCTACAGGCAGAGAGAGGAACTACAGCAACACTGACCCCTGCTGGCAGAGAGAGAAACTACAGCAACACTGACCCCTACAGGCAGAGAGAGGAACTACAGCAACACTGACCCCTACAGGCAGAGAGAGAAACTACAGCAACACTGACCCCTACAGGCAGAGAGAGGAACTACAGCAACACTGACCCCTACAGGCAGAGAGAGGAGCTACAGCAACACTGACCCCTACAGGCAGAGAGAGGAACTACAGCAACACTGACCCCTACAGGCAGAGAGAGGAACTACAGCAACACTGACCCCTACAGGCAGAGAGAGGAGCTACAGCAACACTGACCCCTACAGGCAGAGAGAGAAACTACAGCAACACTGACCCCTACAGGCAGAGAGAGGAACTACAGCAACACTGACCCCTACAGGCAGAGAGAGAAACTACAGCAACACTGACCCCTACAGGCAGAGAGAGGAGCTACAGCAACACTGACCCCTGCTGGCAGAGAGAGAAACTACAGCAACACTGACCCCTACAGGCAGAGAGAGGATCTATAGCAACACTGACCCCTACAGGCAGAGAGAGGAGCTACAGCAACACTGACCCCTACAGGCAGAGAGAGAAACTACAGCAACACTGACCCCTACAGGCAGAGAGAGGAGCTACAGCAACACTGACCCCTGCTGGCAGAGAGAGAAACTACAGCAACACTGACCCCTACAGGCAGAGAGAGGATCTATAGCAACACTGACCCCTACAGGCAGAGAGAGAAACTACAGCAACACTGACCCCTGCTGGCAGAGAGAGAAACTACAGCAACACTGACCCCTGCTGGCAGAGAGAGAAACTACAGCAACACTGACCCCTGCTGGCAGAGAGAGAAACTACAGCAACACTGACCCCTACAGGCAGAGAGAGGAGCTACAGCAACACTGACCCCTACAGGCAGAGAGAGAAACTACAGCAACACTGACCCCTACAGGCAGAGAGAGGATCTATAGCAACACTGACCCCTACAGGCAGAGAGAGAAACTACAGCAACACTGACCCCTGCTGGCAGAGAGAGAAACTACAGCAACACTGACCCCTGCTGGCAGAGAGAGAAACTACAGCAACACTGACCCCTACAGGCAGAGAGAGGATCTATAGCAACACTGACCCCTACAGGCAGAGAGAGAAACTACAGCAACACTGACCCCTACAGGCAGAGAGAGGAACTACAGCAACACTGACCCCTACAGGCAGAGAGAGAAACTACAGCAACACTGACCCCTACAGGCAGAGAGAGGAACTACAGCAACACTGACCCCTACAGGCAGAGAGAGGAACTACAGCAACACTGACCCCTACAGGCAGAGAGAGGAACTACAGCAACACTGACCCCTACAGGCAGAGAGAGGAACTACAGCAACACTGACCCCTACAGGCAGAGAGAGGAACTACAGCAACACTGACCCCTACAGGCAGAGAGAGGAACTACAGCAACACTGACCCCTACAGGCAGAGCTGTAACTGAACTTCTACAGAAGTGGATCAGCTTCTATGTAAATGAAATAAGTTACTTTAAGTGAGTCTGTGCAGCAGGAGACCCGGCGATGGCAGTATGATGCTGTGTTGCTCTTCAGGTTGAGCCATTCAGAGCCTCGACATGCAGACCTAAAAACATAAAAACATTCATATCCAGAGTTTCTGCGGTTCAGACCAGAATAAATAAACTTTTACTGATGATAAACTTTCTGCATCATCTCACTCAGAAAAGAAAAACCAAAGTCCTCCACGCAGGTCGCTCCGGTTCTGAACCGCCAACTCAGTTAAAGCTCACAAATCCAGAACGTTCTGATATTTTCTGGGAAAATCCTGCAGTTTGGCTGCTGCTGGTTCCTAATTTCTTCCTTCCCTCCTCAGAGCTGCTGCCGCCTGTTGGCCCGCAGCCTGACTGGAGTCACGCAGCGTCCGTCCTCACAGCAGCTGCTGTTATACTGGAGGGTTTTAAATCAGGAGAGAAACTAAAGTCACCAAACCTGCGTCACTGCTTAACATTTTACTGCTTTTAAAACACGGAATTTACACAATAATGTCATAAAACATCAATAAAATCATAAATAAACGTTAAAACTGAACGTTCAGGCTTTGCAGGGAATCTGAATAATTAATCTTTAATTTTTCTGACAGCTGATTTCTGCTGGATGATCTTCGGTTTTTCCTAAAACAGGTGAAACTGAAGACAAACGTCGGGATCGGAGCTTCACCGATTAACCGAGCGGATCCAGACCTGAACGCGCCGCCGCGTCTCCTCCGCGCCGCGGTGCGTAAAGCGCGCCGGACTCTCCAGGGACGGGAAGCGAGGCGGGGAAAAATCCTCCGTGCCGAACCAGAACCGGGTCCAGGTCCGGGTTCTGGTCCTAAAGCTGCAGGAGGAGAGGAAAGTTTGGTGAGAGGGTGAATCTCTGCCTGTGATGTGAGTTCAGTGCGAGCAAAGCTGCAGATTTCCTCCCACGCGCAGCAACAGGTGTCACCTCCCGCAGTCACGCACGTGCCGGTTTGTCCAATCAGCGCGCAGAAAGAGCAGAACGAGTCGGACTCACCTGGGGACAGGTGGCCTCCTAAAACCCAACATGTGAAGTTCAGTCAAGGCGACTCTGGTTCTTCAGTCAAATTCAGTTCCTGTTTCCATTCATTTATGACCAAATACATGAGAGAAACTACCGAACCGCTCCGGGTTTTCTGATCAGTTTTATCACTAAAGGTTGATCTACAAACTTCTCCTGCGATTCTGACATTATGAATAAAACGTTTCAGAAAATGTGCATAAAGCCGGATTAGCATCTGATTCACCCAGCAGCAGCCCGCCGCACTAATCAGGAGGAGGAGGATGAGAGACAGGAGGGTCCATCATCCATCCATCCATCATCCATCCATCATCCATCCATCATCCATCCATCATCCATCCATCCGTCATCCATCCATCATCCATCCATCCATCCATCATCCATCCATCCATCATCCATCCATCATCCATCCATCCATCATCCATCCATCATCCATCCATCCATCATCCATCCATCCATCCATCATCCATCCATCCATCATCCATCCATCCATCATCCATCCATCCATCATCCATCCATCCATCCATCCATCCATCCATCCATCCATCATCCATCCATCCGTCATCCATCCATCATCCATCCATCCATCATCCATTCATCCATCATCCATCCATCCATCCATCCATCATCCATTCATCCATCATCCATCCATCCATCCATCATCCATCCATCCATCCATCATCCATTCATCCATCATCCATCCATCATCCATCCATCCATCATCCATCCATCCATCCATCATCCATTCATCCATCATCCATCCATCCATCCATCCATCATCCATCCATCATCCATCCATCCATCATCCATCCATCCATCCATTCATCCAACATCCATCATCATCCATCCATCCATCCATCATCCATCATCATCCATCCATCCATCCATCATCCATCCATCATCCATCCATCCATCCATCCATCATCCATTCATCCATCATCCATCCATCCATCCATCATCCATCCATCCATCATCCATTCATCCATCATCCATCCATCCATCCATCCATCCATCCATCATCCATCCATCCATCCATCCATCCATCATCCATTCATCCATCATCCATCCATCCATCCATCCATCCATCCATCCATCATCCATCCATCATCCATCCATCCATCATCCATCCATCCATCCATCATCCATCCATCCATCATCCATTCATCATCCATCCATCCATCATCCATTCATCATCCATCCATCATCCGTCCATCATCCATTCATCCATCATCCATTCATCATCCATCCATCATCCATTCATCATCCATCCATCCATCATCCATTCATCATCCATCCATCATCCGTCCATCATCCATCATCCATTCATCATCCATCCATCATCCATTCATCATCCATCCATCCATCATCCATTCATCATCCATCCATCATCCATCCATCATCCATCCATCATCCATCCATCCATCATCCATCCATCCATCCATCCATCCATCATCCATTCATCCATAATCCATCCATCATCCATTCATCATCCATCCATCATCCGTCCATCATCCATTCATCCATCATCCATTCATCATCCATCCATCATCCATCCATCATCCATCCATCCATCATCCATTCATCATCCATCCATCCATCATCCATTCATCATCCATCCATCATCCATCCATCATCCATCCATCCATCATCCATTCATCATCCATCCATCCATCATCCATTCATCATCCATCCATCATCCATTCATCCATCATCCATCCCTCCATCCATCATCCATCCATCCATTCATCCATCATCCATCCATCCATCCATCATCCATTCATCCATCATCCATCCATCCATCATCCGTCCATCATCCATTCATCCATCCATCCATCCTCCATCCATCCATCATCCATCCATCCATCCATCATCCATCCATCATCCATCCATCATCCATCCATCATCCATTCATCATCCATCCATCATCCATTCATCATCCATTCATCAATCCATCATCCATTCATCATCCATTCATCATCCGTCCATCATCCATCCATCCATCCATCATCAATCCATCATCCATCCATCCATCATCCATTCATCAATCCATCATCCATCCATCCATCATCCGTCCATCATCCATTCATCCATCCATCCTCCATCCATCCATCCATCATCCATTCATCATCCATTCATCCATCCATCATCCATCCATTCATCCATCCATCACCCATCATCTATCCATCATCCATTCATCATCCATTCATCCATCATCCATCCATCATCCATTCATCCATCCATTCATCATCCATTCATCCATCCATCATCCATTCATCATCCATCCATCCATCATCCATCCATCATCTATTCATCCATCCATCATCCATTCATCATCCATCCATCATCCATTCATCATCCATTCATCCATCAATCATCCATCCATCCATCATCCATCCATCATCCATTCATCATCCATCCATCATCCATTCATCATCCATTCATCCATCCATCATCCATTCATCATCCATCCATCCATCATCCATCCATCATCCATCCATCATCCATTCATCCATCCATCATCCATTCATCATCCATCCATCATCCATCCATCATCCATCCATCATCCATTCATCCATCCATCATCCATTCATCATCCATCCATCATCCATTCATCCATCCATCATCCATTCATCATCCATCCATCATCCATCCATCATCCATTCATCAATCCATCCATCCATCATCCATTCATCATCCATCCATCATCCATCCATCATCCATTCATCAATCCATCATCCATCCATCATCCATTCATCATCCATCCATCATCCATTCATCAATCCATCATCCATCCATCATTCTTCCATCATCCATCCATCATCCATTCATCAATCCATTCATCCATCCATCATCCATCCATCATCCATTCATCCATCCATCATCCATTCATCATCCATCCATCATCCATTCATCCATCCATCATCCATTCATCATCCATCCATCATCCATTCATCAATCCATCATCCATCCATCATCCATCCATCCATCATCCATTCATCAATCCATCCATCCATCATCCATCCATCATCCATTCATCTATCCATCATCCATCCATCATCCATCCATCCATCATCCATTCATCAATCCATCATCCATCCATCATTCTTCCATCATCCATCCATCATCCATTCATCCATCCATCCTCCATCCATTCATCATCCATCCATCCATCATCCATTCATCCATCCATCATCCATTCATCATCCATCCATCATCCATCCATCATCCATTCATCATCCATTCATCCATCCATCATCCATCCATCATCCATCCATCATCCATTCATCCATCCATCATCCATTCATCATCCATCCATCATCCATCCATCATCCATTCATCATCCATCCATCATCCATCCATCATCCATCCATCATTCTTCCATCATCCATCCATCATCCATTCATCCATCCTCCATCCATCCATCATCCATCCATCATCCATTCATCCATCCATCATCCATTCATCATCCATCCATCATCCATTCATCAATCCATTCATCCATCCATCATCCATCCATCATCCATTCATCCATCCATCATCCATTCATCATCCATCCATCATCCATCCATCATCCATTCATCAATCCATCATCCATCCATCATCCATCCATCATCCATCCATCATCCATTCATCCATCCATCATCCATTCATCATCCATCCATCATCCATCCATCATCCATTCATCAATCCATCATCCATCCATCATCCATCCATCATCCATTCATCCATCCATCATCCATTCATCATCCATCCATCCATCATCCACCCATCATCCATTCATCCATCAATCATCCATCCATCCATCATCCATCCATCATCCATTCATCATCCATCCATCATCCATTCATCATCCATCATTCATCCATCCATCATCCATTCATCATCCATCATCCATCCATCATCCATCCATCATCCATCCATCATCCATCCATCATCCATCCATCATCCATTCATCATCCATCCATCATCCATCCATCATCCATCCATCATCCATTCATCCATCCATCATCCATTCATCATCCATCCATCCATCATCCATTCATCCATCCATCATCCATCATCCATCTCATCATCCATCCATCATCCCATCATCCATCCATCATCCATTCATCCAATCCATCCATCCATCATCCATTTCATCCATCATCCATCCATCATCCATCCATCCATCCATCATCCATTCATCATCCATCATCCATCCATCATCCATTCATCATCCATTCCATCCATCCATTCATCCAATCCATCATCCATTCCATCATTCATTCCATCATCCATCCATCATCCATTCATTCATCATCCATCCATCATCCATCCATCATCCATCCATCCATCATCCATTCATCCATCCATCATCCATTCACCATCATTCATCCATCCATCATCCATTCATCCATTCATCCCATCCATCATCATCCATCATCATCCATCCATCATCCATCATCATCCATCCATCATCCATCATCATCCATCATCCATCCATCATCCATCCATTCCATTCATCCATTCATCAATCCATCATCCATCCATCATCCCATCCATCATCCCATCTCCATCCATCCCATCCATCATCCATCTCATCCATCCATCATCCATCCATCATCCATTCATCCATCCATCATCCATCATCCATCATCATCCATCCATCATCCATTCCATCATCCATCATCATCCATCATCCATCCATCATCCATCATCATCCATCCATCCATCCATCCATCATCCATTCATCATCCATCCATCCATCCATCATCCATCTCATCCATCCATCATCCATTCCATCATCCATCCATCATCCATCCATCATCCATTCATCCAATCCCATTTCATCCATCCATCCATCATCCATCCTCCATCATCCCATCCATCATCCATTCATCCATCCATCATCCATCATCATCCATCCATCATCCATCCATCATCCATCATCATCCATCCATCATCCCATCCATCATCCATTTCATCATTCTTCCATCATCCATCCATCATCCATTCATCCATCCATCCATCCATTCATCATCCATCCATCATCCATCATCCATCCATCATCCATTCATCCAATCCCATCCATCATCATTCCATCATCTTCATCATCCATTTTCATCCATCCATCATCCATCCCATCATCCATTCTCATCCATCCATCATCCATTCATCATCCATCCATCATCCATCCATCATCCATTCATCAATTCCATTCATCATCCCCCATCCATCATTCCATCCATCCATCCATCCATCATCCATTCATCCATCCATCATCCATTCATCATCATCCATCCATCCATCCATATCCATTCATCAATCCATTCATCCATCCATCATCCATCCATTTCATCCATTCATCCATCCATCATCCATCATCATCCATCCATCATCCATCATCATCCATCATCCATTCATCCATCCATCCATCCATTCATCATCTTCCATTCAT
>NC_088842.1:33959710-33965416 GCF_904066995.2 Poecilia reticulata | reverse complement strand
TCAGAGCAACAGAGATGGTTGCAATACAGCTTATTATTATTATTAAAGTAACAAACAAGCAACGCTTCTGCAGTCATTGCTGACATTCAGTTCATGTCTCTCTCTCTTGCTCCTCTTCATGGCAGCTACGCCTGGGCTCATTTCTGTCCAGCTGTGACCCCTTCCTGGAGGGAAGCTGAGCTACTGCTGCCAACAACATCAGGTTCCCTTTCAGTGGATGACACACCTGGATCCACTCCGGCCACAAGCAGACAAGGACTGAACTAAACACAGGAACAACAGAGACTGACTGGTGAAACCTCTGAATCCCAGTAGGCCCAGTTTGAACCCATCTTCATGATGAGCTCCTAGGAAGGAGGCGTTGTCTCTGAAAGCAGCCAAAGACCTGAACTGTGACGACGTTCAGGAAGTAGCAGATAAAAAAGCTTAAAGTAGGAAGTCTTCAGAGTCTGGAGCCACATCCTGATCACATCAAGAGACGAAGCTTCACTCCACATCAGAGGAAACATGGAGCAAACAGCTCTGATGCTGCTTCTGTGTCTCTGCAGCTCAGGTAGGACTCCACTTTCATCAAACACTAATATTCACTAGAGTTCAAATTAAAAATTATCTGCTGATAAACATGTTAAATGTTACAAACCTAAAAACTGGAAACTGTTTCTGGTCTCCGATCATAGAGCTGCTGCTACACAGTTAGTGATGTTTATATTGTCTACTTGCTGCTGAGGAGCCAATAAAACCAAGAATTGTTGGTTTTTGTGTTTTAATGATGTAAAACACTTTGAACTGTTTTGTTGCTGAAATGATCTATAAAATGAATCTGATTGGTTGATAAGGAGAAGCACCAGAAACTCTGTGCAGTAAACAGGTGGAGCCTCATAAAATGGCTCCTTCTGCATCAATTCTCTCATCTTCCTCTTGACTCCACAGGTTCTCTCTGAGGTTCTGGTCAGGCCCGTTTGATGGCCAATCAAGCCCAGTAGCACCACGGTCATTGGACCAGCTTCTGGTACCGCCGGTTGTGTTCGTGAAACGTTTGAGGTCCTCTGACGTGGGAGTGTCTCAGGCAGGATGTCGAACTTCCTGCTGCAGATTAGAATCAATCAACCAATCGATCGAGTTTATTTGTGAAGCACATTTCAGCACCAAGGCGATTCAAAGTGCTTTACTTCAGAAAAACACAAAAAGTCCTAAAAGACGCAGTAAACCAGTAAACAGTACATTTAGTCAAAGTGCCGTCGTTACTCATCAAAATGTTGTTCAGTGTTTCATTTATTTTGTTTCAAAGCAAATCTGACCAGCTGGGTTTTTAGTCCAGATTTAAAGAAACTCAGAGTTTCGGTTGTTTTGCAGTTAATTGTTGAAACAGCTTTTTAATCATTTTGCTAATGAATGAAAGGTTGGAGATCAGCCTGTAATTCTGCAGGAATGATTTGTTCAGATGGTTGTTTTTTATATCAGTGCTTTGAAAACTGCTGGGGGAAAACGGTGATGAGAGCCATGAGTTACTATTAGAATCAGATCAGATGAAATGACAGGCAGGACTTTCTGAAGAAAAGCTGTGGGTGTTATTTTTTTGGGTTTGGCAGTGAATGTTGACCCTCTAATATTTAAAATTTTCTCTGTAGCGTGTTGGGCAAATTCATTGCAGGCCGTGTTTGACTGCAGCTCAGCTGGTTTGTGAGTCTGTCAACTGTGGCAAATAACGCTGGAGCACTGATAATGTTTATAATTTCTGCAATGAATGTTTAAATCATATGTTTTAGAGTTGAGTGCTTAACTTCAGTCGTGCTTAATAGATTTCATAAAAAACAAAATTGAGTTTTACTCCATTTACGTTCGGCCCTACGGCAAAATTGTCTTGCAGATCTGTTTGCATATTTCTCCATGGAGATTTGTTCCTACTAGACACGACCTTCACTTTAATGGGGCCAATGCAATCAATGACATCTGAAATTTCATGATGGAAGTTATTTACCAGCTCATCTACAAAGTTGATGAGCTGGTAGACTGCTCTGAACTCAGAATCAGAACCAGAATCAACTGGATTTGACAACTTTTACACAAAAACAATGAATTTGACTTTGGTTGGTCTCAGTAAAGACATAAATATAAATGGATAGAAAAGGTGAATAACAAAAACATTTCAGGTTTTACTACAGAGCATAAATAACATTTAGGTCTGGGCTTTAACTAGGCCAATCCAGCATAAAGATGCTTTGATCAGAACCATCCCTGATAGCTCTGCCTCTAAGAGAAGATCAAATAAACTCCATCAACAGGATCCTGTCAACACATCCTAAATCAATCTGTCTCTGCTTGTTGTAACCCAACAGTAAATGTTGTTTCTTCCAGCGCTGTCTGATGAAGTCAGACTGGTAGCAGGAAGGAGTCGCTGTGGTGGCCGACTGGAGAAGAAGGACCTGGGAGAATGGAAACCAGTGAATGATCAGGACTGGAACTGGAACCTTACATCAGCAGCTGTAGCTTGCAGACAGCTCCACTGTGGATCTGTGGTGTCGATACAAAGAGATGAGAGCAACAATCTACAGATCATCTGTTCAGGTGATTTCATATCCTGGCCATTTCCTTCCTGTTCTGCTTCCAACTCCACTTTAAAAAGATTCTCACTTCCAGCTCAGTCTGGGCTTCTTCCCCTTCACCTGGATTCCCTCTGGTAGATTTTCTACTGGACCAATCAGCGAACAGAAGGAGAAGTTTGAACGATGACCTTGATTTTCTGTGTTATTTTAGAATCACAGTCTGTCTGTAGTTTTAACAATGGCAGCAGAGGAAGTTCAGTCCATGTTGGCCACACGTCCAAATACTGAATTAACATCAACAGCCGCCTCATTCGGCTCTTCTCTGTTTTGTGGTGGACAAATGATTGTAAGGTAAAATCTGCTGGTTATATTGTCTTCATTCTAAATGCTGGTGAACTCTCACCAAGTGAAGCTATTTGGGTTGCATGCACAAGGTTGGGAGATGTTTTCCTGCAGCTGCATGAGAACCAGACCGTCTCTCCCTCAGCCTTGGTATAAAACTCATGTTGTCTCTGCCTGGGAGAGTTTTCAATCAGAAATGTTTCACTATTGATCGTCTTATATTCTCTCTGTGTTGTGCACAATATGCGAATAAACCTGATGGAGTGACTTCATCTAACAGTGCTTGGTAATAGATTATTTCCATATCATGGTTGCAACCCAGGAAACTTCCAGTAAACTTCTTAGTGTGGATCTGGTGCATTGCATGTCATGGACAAACGTTTGGAACTGGAACAAATTTAAAAAGAAAAATAATCCTATTTACAGTCGGTTTCACTCCACCTTTGATCTTTTGAACTTTTCTAGTTTGGTTTTATTTACATTTTCTTTGTATTTTTATCAAACCCAGAGATGTTTCCATGTGTGTTTACAAAAATAAAGTTCTGAAGGATTTTAAACTTTTTTCTTTCTGCATCCACAGACTCAGTCAGGCTGGTTCAAGGGACCAACCGGTGCTCAGGCAGACTGGAGGTGAAGACCAACCAGTCGTGGTCCTCAGTGTGTGAAAAAGACTTTGACCTGCAGGATGCAGAGGTGGTCTGCAGGGAGATTGGCTGTGGGCCTCCTTCAGTCCTCCAGGGGGCGCTCTATGGAGCAGCAGAGGCTCCAGTGGGGAGCAGAGAGTTCCTGTGTGAAGGCAGTGAGTCTGCTCTGCTGACCTGCAGCAGCAGGAAGAGTTCAGTTAGAAACAGCTGCTCACCTGGTCAAGCTGTTGGACTCACCTGTTCAGGTAGAGGAGGATCTGCAGACCTGCTGCTGTTCACTGCTTCACTTCCTGCATTAATGAACTCTCTGTCTCTGCTCAGGTCAAGACATCAGGTTGGTGGGAGAGACCAGCCGATGTGCCGGGAGACTGGAGATGAAACAACAAGGAGACTGGAGACCAGTGAATGTTGGGGGTGGTTACTGGAACATGAACTCAGCTGCTGCAGTTTGTGTTGAACTGGACTGTGGTTCTGCTGTTTCAGTAAGATACTCAATGGAAGCTTCAGAGAGACCAGTTTGGTTGATCAGGTCTGACTGTTTACAGTCAGGATCTGAATTAAAGAACTGTTTACCTGATGATAGAAACAGTGTTTGGAGCCATGAGTTAATCTGCTCAGGTAACTCTGAACTCTCATATTTATGTGTTTTAAAATGTTTCTTCATCAGGTTCCAGATGTCTGCAGAGAAACCGTCACCTTTAACTAAGAACCTGAAACCTGGAGGAGAGGGAAACTAAAATAATTTAAATATCCAGATAAAGTTCTCAGTTTAGCCCAAATAGATGAACAAAAACTCATCATTTTAATAACTTTTAATCTCTGCTGCTTTGAAGTCGATGCATCAAAATCCCAGGAGGAGTTCAAGGAAATCAGACATTTTCAAAACCTGAAAATCAACAGAAAATGAACTTTTTATCCAAAATGGTGGACTTCCTGTTTTTAGTGCAAATAGCAGGGAAACCTGTTGTTTGTTCTGGTTGTTGGCCTGACTGAACTAGGGGGCGCTGTTGAGAAATTTTGCAATGTTTATTTTTAATTCCGCTGAAATATTAACAATTTCACAAGAAACAAAGATTGTTTAACTTTTAATGAGTTTCTGAACATATTTATGTCCCAAAAATATGATAAATTCAGCAAAATAAATGAAAGATAAATTAAAGGAACAGTCGGTTTCACTCACCTTTGAGGCTCTGAACTTTTCTAGTTTGGTTTTCTTTACATTTCTTTGTATTTTTATCAAACCCAGAGATGTTTCCATGTGAATTTAGAAAATAAAGTTCTGAAGGATTTTAAACCTTTTTTCTTTCTGCATCCACAGACTCAGTCAGGCTGGTTCAAGGGACCAACCGGTGCTCAGGCAGACTGGAGGTGAAGACCAACCAGTCGTGGTCCTCAGTGTGTGAAAAAGACTTTGACCTGCAGGATGCAGAGGTGGTCTGCAGGGAGTTTGGCTGTGGGCCTCCTTCAGTCCTCCAGGGGGCGCTCTATGGAGAAGCAGAGGCTCCAGTGGGGAGCAGAGAGTTCCTGTGTGAAGGCAGTGAGTCTGCTCTGCTGACCTGCAGCAGCAGGAAGAGTTCAGTTAGAAACAGCTGCTCACCTGGTCAAGCTGTTGGACTCACCTGTTCAGGTAGAGGAGGATCTGCAGACCTGCTGCTGTTCACTGCTTCACTTCCTGCATTAATGAACTCTCTGTCTCTGCTCAGGTCAAGTCAACATCAGGTTGGTGGGAGAGACCAGCCGATGTGCCGGGAGACTGGAGATGAAACATCAAGAAGACTGGAGACCAGTGAATGTTTGGGGTGGTGACTGGAACATGAACTCGGCTGATGCAGTTTGTGTTGAACTGGACTGTGGTTCTGCTGTTTCAGTAAGAAAATCAATGGAAGCTTCAAAGAGACCAGTTTGGTTGATCATGTCTGACTGTTTGCAGTCTGGATCTGAATTAAAGAACTGTATACCTGATGATAGAAACAGTGATTGGAGCCATGAGTTAATCTGCTCAGGTAACTCTGAACTCTCATATTTATGTGTTTTAAAATGTTTCTTCATCAGGTTCCAGATGTCTGCAGAGAAACCGTCACCTTTAACTAAGAACCTGAAACCTGGAGGAGAGGGAAACTAAAATAATTTAAATATCCAGATAAAGTTCTCAGTTTAGCCCAAATAGATTAACAAAA
>NC_088842.1:33916010-33959610 GCF_904066995.2 Poecilia reticulata | reverse complement strand
AGGAGGACAGACAGGAGGACAGTCAGGGGACAGACAGGAGGAACAGACAGGAGGACAGACAGGAGGGACAGTCAGGGGACAGTCAGGGGACGTCAAGGGACAGTCAGGGGGACAGACAGGAGGACAGTCAGGAGGACAGTCAGGAGGACAGACAGGAGGACAGTCAGGGGACAGACAGCAGAGGACAGTCAGGGGAAGGACAGGAGGACAGACAGGAGGACAGTCAGCGGGAGAGACAGGAGGACAGACAGGAGGACAGTCAGGGGAAGGGACAGAGAGGACAGTCAGGGGGGACAGTCAGGGAGACAGACAGGAGGACAGTACCAGGGGGAACAGTCAGGGGGACAGTCCAGGGGGACGGACAGGAGGACAGACAGGAGGAACAGTCAGGGGGACAGACAGGGGGACAGTCAGGGGGACAGACAGGAGGACAGTCAGGGGGACAGACAGGAGGACAGACAGGAGGACAGTCAGGGGAAGGACAGGAGGACAGTCAGGGACAGTCAGGGACAGGGACCAGAACAGGAGGACAGACAGGGGACAGACCAGGGGCGGACAGACAGGAGGACAGACAGGAGGGACAGTCAGGGGGGACAGTCAGGGGGACAGGACAGACAGGAGGACAGCAGGGGGACGAGGGAGACAGGAGGACAGACAGGAGGACAGTCAGGGGGACAGACAGGGAGACGACGGAACAGGGGGAGGACAGTCAGGGGACAGACAGGAGGACAGTCAGGGGGACAGTCAGGGGGGGGACAGTCAGGGGACGGACAGGAGGACAGACAGGAGGACAGTCAGGGGGAGGACAGACAGGGAGACGGACAGGAGGACAGACAGGGGGGACAGGGGACAGCAGGAGGACAGACAGGAGGACAGTCAGGGGGACAGAGGACACAGGAGGACAGACAGGAGGACAGCAGAGGACAGGAGGACAACAGACAGGAGGACAGTCAGGGGGACAGACAGACAGCGAGGACAGACAGGAAGGACAGTCAGGGGGGGACGGGGGGACAGACAGGAGGACAGACAGGAAGACAGGAGACAGTCAGGGGGACGCAGGGGACAGCGGAGGACAGAGGAGACAGGAGGACAAGACAGGAGGACAGACAGGAGGACAGTCAGGGGAAGACAGGGGACAGACAGGAGGACAGACAGGAGGACAGTCAGGGGGACAGACAGGAGGACAAGACAGGAGGACAGACAGGAGGACAGACAGCAGGAGGACCAGTCAGGGGACAGTCAGGGGGACAGTCAAGGGGACAGTCAGGGGGACAGACAGGAGAGGAACAGTCAGGCAGAGGAGACAGTCAGGAGGACAGACAGGAGGACAGTCAGGGGGACAGACAGGAGGACAGTCAGGGGAAGGACAGGAGGACAGACAGGAGGACAGTCAGGGGGACAGACAGGAGGACAGTCAGGGGGACAGTCAGGAGGACAGACAGGAGGACAGTCAGGGGGACAGACAGGAGGACAGTCAGGGGGACAGACAGGAGGACAGACAGGGGGACAGACAGGGGGACAGACAGGAGGACAGACAGGGGGACAGTCAGGGGAAAGGACAGAAGAGGACAGTCAGGGGGACAGTCAGGGGGACAGACAGGGGGACAGACAGGAGGACAGACAGGAGGACAGACAGGAGGACCGACAGGGGAAGGACAAGGAGGACAGTCAGGGGACAGACAGGAGGAACAGTCAGGGGGGAACAGTCAGGGGAGGACGGGACAGGAGGACAGACAGGAGGACAGTCAGGGGGACAGACAGACAGGAGGACAGACAGGGACACAGTCAGGGGGACAGTCAGGGGGACGGACAGGAGGACAGACAGGAGGACAGTCAGGGGGACGGACAGGGGGACGGACAGGAGGACAGACAGGGGGACAGTCAGGGGGACGGACAGGGGGACAGACAGGAGGACAGACAGGAGGACAGACAGGGGGACGGACAGGAGGACAGACAGGAGGACAGACAGGAGGACAGACAGGAGGACAGTCAGGGGGACAGTCAGGGGGACAGACAGGAGGACAGACAGGAGGACAGTCAGGGGGACAGACAGGGAGACGGACAGGAGGACAGACAGGGGGACGGACAGGGGGACAGACAGGAGGACAGTCAGGGGGACGGACAGGGGGACAGACAGGAGGACAGACAGGAGGACAGACAGGAGGACAGTCAGGGGGACAGTCAGGGGGACAGACAGGAGGACAGACAGGAGGACAGTCAGGGGGACAGACAGGAGGACAGACAGGAGGACAGTCAGGGGGACGGACAGGAGGACGGACAGGAGGACAGACAGGAGGACAGACAGGAGGACAGTCAGGGGGACAGACAGGAGGACAGACAGGAGGACAGTCAGGGGGACAGACAGGAGGACAGACAGGAGGACAGACAGGAGGACAGTCAGGGGGACAGTCAGGGGGACAGTCAAGGGGACAGTCAGGGGGACAGACAGGAGGACAGTCAGGAGGACAGTCAGGAGGACAGACAGGAGGACAGTCAGGGGGACAGACAGGAGGACAGTCAGGGGAAGGGCAGGAGGACAGACAGGAGGACAGTCAGGGGGACAGACAGGAGGACAGTCAGGGGGACAGTCAGGAGGACAGACAGGAGGACAGTCAGGGGGACAGACAGGAGGACAGTCAGGGGGACAGACAGGAGGACAGACAGGAGGACAGTCAGGGGGACAGACAGGAGGACAGACAGGAGGACAGTCAGGGGAAGGACAGGAGGACAGTCAGGGGGACAGTCAGGGGGACAGACAGGAGGACAGTCAGGGGGACAGACAGGAGGACAGACAGGAGGACAGTCAGGGGAAGGACAGGAGGACAGTCAGGGGGACAGACAGGAGGACAGTCAGGGGGACAGGCAGGGGGACGGACAGGAGGACAGACAGGAGGACAGTCAGGGGGACAGACAGGAGGACAGACAGGGGGACAGTCAGGGGACAGTCAGGGGGACGGACAGGAGGACAGACAGGAGGACAGTCAGGGGGACAGACAGGAGGACAGACAGGGGGACAGTCAGGGGGACGGACAGGAGGACAGACAGGAGGACAGTCAGGGGGACAGACAGGGGGACAGACAGGAGGACGGACAGGAGGACAGACAGGAGGACAGACAGGAGGACATCAGGGGACAGACAGGAGGACAGTCAGGGGGACAGTCAGGGGGACGGACAGGAGGACAGACAGGAGGACAGACAGGAGGACAGACAGGGGGACAGTCAGGGGGACGGACAGGAGGACAGACAGGAGGACAGTCAGGGGGACAGACAGGAGGACAGACAGGAGGACAGTCAGGGGGACAGACAGGAGGACAGTCAGGGGGACAGACAGGAGGACAGACAGGAGGACAGTCAGGGGGACAGACAGGAGGACAGACAGACAGGGGGACAGTCAGGGGGACAGTCAGGGGGACGGACAGGAGGACAGACAGGGGGACAGTCAGGGGGACAGACAGGAGGACAGTCAGGGGGACAGACAGGAGGACAGACAGGGGGACAGACAGGAGGACAGACAGGAGGACAGTCAGGGGGACAGTCAGGGGGACAGACAGGAGGACAGTCAGGGGGACAGTCAGGGGGACAGACAGGGGGACGGACAGGAGGACAGTCAGGGGGACAGTCAGGGGGACAGACAGGAGGACAGTCAGGGGGACAGACAGGAGGACAGACAGGAGGACAGTCAGGGGGACAGACAGGAGGACAGACAGGGGGACAGTCAGGGGGACAGTCAGGGGGACGGACAGGAGGACAGACAGGAGGACAGTCAGGGGGACAGTCAGGGGGACAGACAGGAGGACAGACAGGGGGACAGTCAGGGGGACGGACAGGAGGACAGACAGGAGGACAGTCAGGGGAGAGACAGGAGGACAGACAGGAGGACAGTCAGGGGGACAGTCAGGGGGACAGACAGGAGGACAGACCAGGGGGACAGTCAGGGGACAGTCAGGGGACAGACAGGAGGACAGACAGGGACATCAGGGGACAGTCAGGGGGACAGTCAGGGGGACAGACAGGGGGACAGTCAGGGGGACAGACAGGAGGACAGACAGGAGGACAGTCAGGGGGACAGACAGGGAGACGGACAGGAGGACAGACAGGGGGACAGTCAGGGGGACGGACAGGAGGAGAGTCAGGGGGACAGACAGGAGGACAGTCAGGGGGACAGACAGGGGGACAGTCAGGGGGACGGACAGGAGGAGAGTCAGGGGGACAGACAGGAGGACAGACAGGAGGACAGTCAGGGGGACAGTCAGGAGGAGAGTCAGGGGGACAGACAGGAGGACAGACAGGAGGACAGTCAGGGGGACGGACAGGAGGACAGTCAGGGGGACAGACAGGGGGACAGTCAGGGGGACGGACAGGAGGAGAGTCAGGGGGACAGACAGGAGGACAGTCAGGGGGACAGACAGGAGGACAGACAGGAGGACAGTCAGGGGGACAGACAGGAGGACAGTCAGGGGGACAGACAGGAGGACAGACAGGAGGACAGTCAGGGGGACAGACAGGAGGACAGTCAGGGGGACAGACAGGAGGACAGACAGGAGGACAGTCAGGGGGACAGACAGGAGGACAGACAGGGGGACAGTCAGGGGGACAGTCAGGGGGACGGACAGGAGGACAGACAGGAGGACAGTCAGGGGGACAGACAGGAGGACAGTCAGGGGGACAGTCAGGGGGACAGACAGGAGGACAGACAGGAGGACAGACAGGGGGACAGTCAGGGGGACGGACAGGAGGACAGACAGGAGGACAGTCAGGGGAGAGACAGGAGGACAGACAGGAGGACAGTCAGGGGAAGGACAGGAGGACAGTCAGGGGGACAGTCAGGGGGACAGACAGGAGGACAGACAGGGGGACAGTCAGGGGACAGTCAGGGGGACGGACAGGAGGACAGACAGGAGGACAGTCAGGGGGACAGACAGGAGGACAGTCAGGGGGACAGACAGGAGGACAGTCAGGGGGACGGACAGACAGGAGGACAGACAGGAGGACAGTCAGGGGGACAGTCAGGGGGACAGACAGGAGGACAGACAGGGGACAGTCAGGGGGACAGACAGGAGGACAGACAGGAGGACAGTCAGGGGGACAGTCAGGGGGACAGACAGGAGGACAGACAGGGGGACAGTCAGGGGGACAGTCAGGGGACAGGAGGACAGACAGGAGGACAGTCAGGGGGACAGACAGGAGGACAGACAGGAGGACAGACAGGAGGACAGTCAGGGGGACAGACAGGAGGACAGACAGGAGGACAGACAGGAGGACAGTCAGGGGGACAGACAGGAGGACAGACAGGGGGACAGTCAGGGGGACAGTCAGGGGGACGGACAGGAGGACAGACAGGAGGACAGTCAGGGGGACAGACAGGAGGACAGTCAGGGGGACAGTCAGGGGGACAGACAGGAGGACAGACAGGGGGACAGTCAGGGGGACAGTCAGGGGGACGGACAGGAGGACAGACAGGAGGACAGTCAGGGGAGAGACAGGAGGACAGACAGGAGGACAGACAGGAGGACAGTCAGGGGAAGGACAGGAGGACAGTCAGGGGGACAGTCAGGGGACAGACAGGAGGACAGACAGGGGGACAGTCAGGGGACAGTCAGGGGGGCGGACAGGGGGACAGACAGGGGGACAGTCAGGGGGACAGACAGGAGGACAGTCAGGGGGACAGACAGGAGGACAGTCAGGGGGACGGACAGGAGGACAGACAGGAGGACAGTCAGGGGAAGGACAGGAGGACAGTCAGGGGGACAGTCAGGGGGACAGACAGGAGGACAGACAGGGGGACAGACAGGGGGACAGACAGGAGGACAGACAGGAGGACAGTCAGGGGGACAGTCAGGGGGACAGACAGGAGGACAGACAGGGGGACAGTCAGGGGGACAGTCAGGGGGACGGACAGGAGGACAGACAGGAGGACAGTCAGGGGGACAGACAGGAGGACAGACAGGAGGACAGACAGGAGGACAGTCAGGGGGACAGACAGGAGGACAGACAGGGGGACAGACAGGGGGACAGTCAGGGGGACGGACAGGAGGACAGTCAGGAGGACAGGTGTGTCCCTTACGAAGATGTGTGTGCTGTAGACGAACTGCTCCAGCCTCTTCTTGGCGATCAGCAGCATTTTGTCGAACAGGAAGAAGGCGCGCTCCTTCTTCACCCTCTGGACCTTGAAGGAACCTTCCAGAACCAGATCTCCGAACCCGCTCAGGTCCGGCCCGCTCCAGTTCAGCAGCAGGGACTCGATTTCCTGCAGGGGGGGTTAAAGGTTAACCAGCAGGTGTTCGGTCCAGGCTCCAGGTCCGACATTTTGTCTCCTTCTCTTTCTGCTTCCTGAAGATTCTTATGCCGATTTTGAGCAAAGTTTTAAAATGTCACTAAAAACCAAAATGCTAATCAGGCGTTTCGTCTCCTGGTTCGGAGCGAATCGACCAGAGCGTGATGTCATCGGACGGTGACGCTAACCGTGGCTGCTAGCTAACACGTAGCACATGGTTGGCTCCTCTGGTACGGCAGCGTTCGCTACCTGAACTGATTCTGTTTCATCGTTAGCCTGACGCAAACACAAAACCTTTTTCAGGAAATGATTTCATTCCCATCAACCGTTTGTAACGCGGTTCTTCAAAATCCTGGCAGGAAACCGGCTGCAGTGAGAGAGAACAGGAAGAGCATCGCATCACTTCCTCTGCAGGAGAAACTGCACCTACGCAGTGAGGCCACCAGGTGGCAGAAGAAAGGAGGAAGGTTTGTCTTCTGCCTGTCAGCGTTATCATGCATTCAGGAAAATGTTTCATTTTCATCGCAGTAATCAGGAAGTTTCATGGTTCCAGGCTGGGATTCGAGCCCCCCTGTGGCCCCCCTGTGGACCCCCTGTGCCCCCCTGTGGCCCCCCTGTGGCCCCCCTGTGGCCCACCTGCAGCCGCACGGCGTGCTCCTGCTTCCTCTTCATGTCGTTGATGTACCACGCCACCGCCGTCATGGTAACGATGGCGTCCTCCACCACCTCGTAGCCCGGGTCGCTCTTATCCACGTGTTTGGAGAGTTCCTGGAACGAGAAACGTTGTTTCTTCAATGTTTTCTTTTGTTTGCTTCCAGGATCTGAAATGATTTGATTTCACATCAAACAGAAACTTTAAAACTCATAAAACAGGAACAAACGGGACAAAACCTGCAGCAACTCGGCCTGATGCTGCAGCAGCGCAAGAAATAAAGACAGAGAACCACTGCAGGCGGGGCAACGGGGAACCACTGCAGGCGGGGCAACAGAGAACCGCTGCAGGCGGGGCAACAGAGAACCACTGCAGGCGGGGCAACAGAGAACCACTGCAGGCGGGGCAACAGAGAACCGCTGCAGGCGGGGCAACAGAGAACCGCTGCAGGCGGGGCAACAGAGAACCGCTGCAGGGGGGCAACAGAGAACTGCTGCAGGGGGGGCAACAGAGAACTGCTGCAGGGGGGCAACAGAGAACCGCTGCAGGCGGGGCAACAGAGAACCGCTGCAGGCGGGGCAACAGAGAACCGCTGCAGGCGGGGCAACAGAGAACCGCTGCAGGCGGGGCAACAGAGAACTGCTGAGGCGGGGCAACAGAGAACCACTGCAGGCGGGGCAACAGAGAACCGCTGCAGGCGGGGCAACAGAGAACTGCTGCAGGGGGGCAACAAAGAACCGCTGCAGGGGGGGCAACAGAGAACTGCTGCAGGGGGGCAACAGAGAACTGCTGAGGGGGGAACAGAGAACTGCTGCAGGGGGGCAACGGGGACCTGCGGAGGGGGGGGAACAGAGAACTGCTGCAGGGGGGGCAACAGAGAACTGCTGAGGGGGAAGAACAGAGAACCGCTGCAGGGGGGGCAACAGAGAACTGCTGCAGGGGGGCAACAGAGAACTGCTGCAGGGGGGCAACAGAGAACCGCTGCAGGGGGGGCAACAGAGAACAGAAGCAGGGGGGCAACAGAGAACTGCTGCAGGGGGGCAACAGAGAGCCGCTGCAGGGGGGCAACAGAGAACCACTGCAGGCGGGGCAACAGAGAACCGCTGCAGGCGGGGCAACAGAGAACCACTGCAGGCGGGGCAACAGAGAACCGCTGCAGGCGGGGCAACAGAGAACCACTGCAGGCGGGGCAACAGAGAACCACTGCAGGCGGGGCAACAGAGAACCGCTGCAGACGGGGCAATGGGGCAACAGAGAACCACTGCAGGCGGGGCAACAGAGAACCACTGCAGGCGGGGCAACGGGGAGAGAACCACTGCAGGCGGGGCAACAGAGAACCGCTGCAGGCGGGGCAACAGAGAACCACTGCAGGCGGGGCAACGGGGCAACAGAGAACCACTGCAGGGGGGGCAACGGGGCCTGTTGTCTGGTCTGGGACAGCATGTGGCTGCTGCTGCTTTAAATCATTTAAAATCATTTGTTTTTTAATTTTTTATGGTGATTTGCCTCTGATCCAGATGGTTGCAGGACCTTCTGCAGCCTCAGTCCTGCTGTTAATCAGACGATCCGCAGATCTAAACCTGCTGATTCAGTCTGTTGATTCTTGGGTTGGTAACTGGTTAAACTGGACTATTACTGCTGGTCTGGGATCTTTTTCAATGAATTTAATCAACTTATTTGGAAATGTTTGTAGTTAATGGAAGCTTGAACCAGTTATTGGATGGAAGTTTATCCTGTATAAACTGTAAATAATATTTCCAACTACATAACAAATCACCTTTGGCTCTATTTCTCTGTCTGCGTCATTAGCATGTCCTAATTGCATGATTTTGTAAATTATGATAATTTAATGCAAAGTTGGCATTTTTAATGGACTTTCAATGCAACTTTTAGAGCAACTTTGCATTAAAAGTGTCATTATTTACCGAATGAAACTTCATGACAACAGTGATAAACATTCATAAAGACTCATATCATGTTTATGACAGGTGTTACGTCATGTTTATGACAGTGTTACGTCATGTTTATGACAGTGTTGCGTCATGTTTATGAAAGTGTTATGTCATGTTTATGACAGGTGTTACGTCATGTTTATGAAAGTGTTATGTCATGTTTATGACAGGTGTTACGTCATGTTTATGACAGGTGTTATGTCATGTTTATGACAGTGTTATGTCATGTTTATGACAGGTGTTATGTCATGTTTATGACAGTGTTATGTCATGTTTATGACAGGTGTTATGTCATGTTTATGACAGTGTTATGTCATGTTTATGAAAGTGTTATGTCATGTTTATGACAGGTGTTATGTCATGTTTATGACAGTGTTATGTCATGTTTATGACAGTGTTATGTCATGTTTATGACAGTGTTATGTCATGTTTATGACAGGTGTTATGTCATGTTTATGACAGGTGTTATGTCATGTTTATGACAGTGTTATGTCATGTTTATGACAGGTGTTATGTCATGTTTATGAAAGTGTTATGTCATGTTTATGACAGGTGTTATGTCATGTTTATGACAGTGTTATGTCATGTTTATGACAGGTGTTATGTCATGTTTATGACAGTGTTATGTCATGTTTATGAAAGTGTTATGTCATGTTTATGACAGGTGTTATGTCATGTTTATGACAGGTGTTACGTCATGTTTATGAAAGTGTTATGTCATGTTTATGACAGGTGTTACGTCATGTTTATGAAAGTGTTATGTCATGTTTATGACAGGTGTTACGTCATGTTTATGACAGGTGTTACGTCATGTTTATGACAGGTGTTACGTCATGTTTATGACAGGTGTTATGTCATGTTTATGACAGTGTTATGTCATGTTTATGACAGGTGTTATGTCATGTTTATGACAGTGTTATGTCATGTTTATGACAGGTGTTATGTCATGTTTATGACAGTGTTATGTCATGTTTATGAAAGTGTTATGTCATGTTTATGACAGGTGTTATGTCATGTTTATGACAGGTGTTACGTCATGTTTATGACAGGTGTTATGTCATGTTTATGACAGTGTTATGTCATGTTTATGACAGGTGTTACGTCATGTTTATGACAGTGTTATGTCATGTTTATGACAGGTGTTATGTCATGTTTCTGACAGGTGTTATGTCATGTTTATGACAGGTGTTACGTCATGTTTCTGACAGGTGTTATGTCATGTTTATGACAGGTGTTACGTCATGTTTATGACAGGTGTTACGTCATGTTTATGACAGGTGTTATGTCATGTTTATGACAGGTGTTACGTCATGTTTATGACAGGTGTTACGTCATGTTTATGACAGGTGTTATGTCATGTTTATGACAGGTGTTACGTCATGTTTATGAAAGTGTTATGTCATGTTTATGACAGTGTTACGTCATGTTTATGACAGGTGTTACGTCATGTTTATGACAGGTGTTACGTCATGTTTATGACAGGTGTTACGTCATGTTTATGACAGGTGTTATGTCATGTTTATGACAGGTGTTACGTCATGTTTATGACAGGTGTTACGTCATGTTTATGACAGGTGTTACGTCATGTTTATGACAGGTGTTACGTCATGTTTATGACAGGTGTTATGTCATGTTTATGACAGGTGTTACGTCATGTTTATGACAGTGTTATGTCATGTTTATGACAGGTGTTACGTCATGTTTCTGACAGGTGTTATGTCATGTTTCTGACAGGTGTTACGTCATGTTTATGACAGTGTCATGTCATGTTTATGACAGGTGTTATGTCATGTTTATGACAGGTGTTATGTCATGTTTATGACAGGTGTTATGTCATGTTTCTGACAGGTGTTACGTCATGTTTATGACAGGTGTTACGTCATGTTTATGACAGTGTTACGTCATGTTTATGACAGGTGTTACGTCATGTTTATGACAGGTGTTACGTCATGTTTATGACAGGTGTTATGTCATGTTTATGACAGGTGTTACGTCATGTTTATGACAGGTGTTACGTCATGTTTATGACAGGTGTTATGTCATGTTTATGACAGGTGTTACGTCATGTTTATGACAGGTGTTATGTCATGTTTATGAAAGTGTTACGTCATGTTTATGACAGGTGTTACGTCATGTTTATGACAGTGTCATGTCAGTCTTATTCACACCCCTTCAAATAAAGTGTTACCAGTAAAGCTTACTTACCCTAACAGATAAGCTAACTTACCCAGCTTTGGGTAAATTAGCTTATCTAAGCTAACTCAGATTAGCTAACTTTACGTTAGCATAGCATAATTTTGCCTAGTTTATATTGTTTTTATTTAGTTTCCATTAGCTTGTCTCGGTTTAGCTTAGCTTATCTTACCCAGTTTATCTTGATTTAAGTTCATGTAGCTGACCGTAGCTTGTATTAGTTTCCATTTATTTTATATTTTTACCTTAGCCTAGCTTGTGTTAGCTTACACTGTAAAGATTAGATTATTTTCTTTAATTCAGTTGCTGTAGTTTGAAGTTTATCTCAGTGTATTTAGTGTAGCCTATTTCTGCTGACAGTGCAGCTGGTATTTATTTCTGGTTGCCCTCAACACGGTTGACGGTGGCGACAGGAGTTTGTCCTGTAAGCTGTGGGTTTCTGGTTCAAACCCACTTTATTTGAACTGTTTTACAGTTTCTAACATAACGTGGTGAAACCTAGTTTTAGCTCCTGAATGCAGTAGCAGGTTTTCTTAAGGCATAACCTGATTGTTGATCGATTCAAGCTTATGTTTTAAAAATGGGACATTACATATCAAATAACATTTACATGTAAATATATGAGATTATAGGCAGGTCCCGTTGGCAGGTTAACAATAATAAGAAAAAACATCATCAGATTACTGCAAAAAAAACTTTCATACAGGAGAAAAGGTCATAAACAATTGTTTGCAATTTGTTGTCTATAATGGTTCAATAAATTTGAATTAAGTTGATAAGTTGAGTTAGCATAACAGTGCTAAAAGTGGAGATTTATAAACTAAGCTAGGCTAAGCTAAGCTAAACTGGCTAATTGTGGCTAGAAAATGATTCTGTGTCCTGTAGCAGAAAAAAACTTTGAATTCTGGATCGATTCAAAATGCTCAAAAATCATGTTTTGAAATGTGTTTGTATGTCTTTGCTGCTCCGACCTGCTAGTGTACTGAATAATGTCCCATTCAAAGTCCGCCGTGTATATTTTGGATATTTCTTTAATTAAGAAAAAGTCAGGCAGCGAAGCTAACATAATGCTGGTAGTTTTGTTTAAATATAAACTGGTGGAATTTGATACAGTATGGAAATTTATGAAAATGTTTTAAATAATTGTATTTGCTAAAACTTCCTCTTGTCGCTCATCATTTAAACAGAATCTCTAGACCAGGGGTGTCAAACTCCAGTCCTGGAGGGCTGGTGTCCTGCAGCTTTTAGAAGTGCCTCTGCTGCACCACACCTGAATAGAATAATTAGGTCATTAGCAAGGCTCTGGAGAACTGAGGAGGTAATTAAGCCATTTGATTCAGGTGTTTTGTACCTGTGGCACATCTAAAAACTGCAGGACAGCGGCCCTTCAGGACTGGAGTTTGACATCCCTGGTCTAGACTGAATAGAAAAATCCTTTCTGAATCAAATCGAGTCGAATCGACTGGAAGATTTTCATCTCTGGTTCCCAAAGCGACAACAAACAGATCCAGGTAGTAAATGAATAAATGATCCGGTTATTCTGAAAACGCAGAAACTTTGGGATGTGTCTTACCTGCAGCAGCAGGTGGTACTTGAGGATCCTCTGCACGGGTTTGAGCAGGTACGTCTCCAGGGGCAACGAGTGGTTCAGGGTCGCCTGCCGCTCCTGGAAGAACCGGACCAGACTGCCGTTCTTCATGCAGTCCCTGAGGACCGCCACCGAGCTGCGGGGACACGAAGGACACGGTGAGAACGTTGCTGGACCAGCTGGACCCACAGACACCGAGGGAGACTCTGGTGAAGGCTCCCTCCAACATGGAGGAACACGGAGCAGATCCGGGCCGAGTCCAGGTGATAAAGACCCGTTCTGGATCCGGTTCCCCGGCAGCCATCACAGCAGGAAGCCGAGGAATCCTCGACAGCAGAGAGGAAGAGGAGCGGAGGAGGTCAGGGCGCCGACGGGGAACCGGACACGAGGCTCGTCCTCCAGATGGACGTTAACCAGAGGAAGGAACTGAGGCGGTAATGTCTTCCACAGACGTTCAGCAAAATGCTGCAAACATTTAAACATCTGTGATGTGGAAACATTTTGGCTTTGCTGGAATCATGATGCTTCCGGATTATTTCTACATAAATTATTAGCTGCTCAGCAGATTTAGAAGAAGAGCATCGATTCTTTAAAAAGATTCCTGTCTGACCTGAAGGTCATAAAGAGATCCAGCAGAACCGGGCCATGCAGGTGGTGACATGGTTCAAACACGCTGACATCAGCAGGAAGCGTCAAACCTGGGCTGTTTCTACTTCCTGGAATCTCTTCTTCTACTGCCCTAATTTATTCATAAAGCTCTTAAATAAACAGCAACGTTTTCCTGCTTCGGTCTGTTTAATTCTGGTTTCCTGCTGTTTTCTTCCAGGTTTAGTTTGGAGATTAATCAGTTTATCCTGATGCTGCTTCAGTTTTAAAGCAGCATAGAGCGGATCAGACCTGTAGGAAGCTAACGTTTCTGGAAGCCAGTCAGGAGGTAAATGATGGCTTTGTGACTGGGGGAATGTTGTAAATGGTTTCCAGCAGAAGCTGGGCCTTAAACCCAGTAACCCGCTCCGTTCCTCCACGGCTCATCGGCGTCCAAGTGGAGCTCAGCAGGATGGATGGGTTCAGCATGTGAAGGCTCTCCTTCCCCTGAGGTCTGCTCCATGTTCCAGCTGCATTCCTCTCTGCTGTCAGGCCTGCAGACGCTCCTGGAGGTGTTCAGCAGCTTGGATCAGCTGCTGGAGAACAACCCAACGATTCCTGAAGTACAACCCAACGATTCAGAGAACAACCCAACGATTCCTGAAGAACAACCCAACGATTCACAGAGAACAACCCAACGATTCCTGAAGAACAACCCAACGATTCACAGAGAACAACCCAACGATTCCTGAAGTACAACCCAACGATTCCTGAAGTACAACCCAACGATTCACAGAGAACAACCCAACGATTCCTGAAGAACAACCCAACGATTCACAGAGAACAACCCAACGATTCACAGAGAACAACCCAACGATTCAGAGAACAACCCAACGATTCCTGAAGTACAACCCAACGATTCCTGAAGTACAACCCAACGATTCACAGAGAACAACCCAACGATTCCTGAAGAACAACCCAACGATTCACAGAGAACAACCCAACGATTCACAGAGAACAACCCAACGATTCCTGAAGAACAACCCAACGATTCACAGAGAACAACCCAACGATTCACAGAGAACAACCCAACGATTCAGAGAACAACCCAACGATTCAGAGAACAACCCAACGATTCCCAGAGAACAACCCAACGATTCAGAGAACAACCCAACGATTCCCAGAGAACAACCCAACGATTCACAGAGAACAACCCAACGATTCACAGAGAACAACCCAACGATTCACAGAGAACAACCCAACGATTCACAGAGAACAACCCAACGATTCCTGAAGAACAACCCAACGATTCACAGAGAACAACCCAACGATTCACAGAGAACAACCCAACGATTCACAGAGAACAACCCAACGATTCCTGAAGAACAACCCAACGATTCACAGAGAACAACCCAACGATTCACAGAGAACAACCCAACGATTCAGAGAACAACCCAACGATTCAGAGAACAACCCAACGATTCACAGAGAACAACCCAACGATTCAGAGAACAACCCAACGATTCACAGAGAACAACCCAACGATTCAGAGAACAACCCAACGATTCAGAGAACAACCCAACGATTCAGAGAACAACCCAACGATTCCCAGAGAACAACCCAACGATTCACAGAGAACAACCCAACGATTCACAGAGAACAACCCAACGATTCAGAGAACAACCCAACGATTCCTGAAGTACAACCCAACGATTCCCAGAGAACAACCCAACGATTCCTGAAGAACAACCCAACGATTCCTGAAGAACAACCCAACGATTCCTGAAGAACAACCCAACGATTCACATAGAACAACCCAACGATTCCTGAAGAACAACCCAACGATTCACAGAGAACAACCCAACGATTCCTGAAGAACAACCCAACGATTCAGAGAACAACCCAACGATTCCTGAAGAACAACCCAACGATTCACAGAGAACAACCCAACGATTCACAGAGAACAACCCAACGATTCCTGAAGAACAACCCAACGATTCAGAGAACAACCCAACGATTCCTGAAGAACAACCCAACGATTCCTGAAGAACAACCCAACGATTCAGAGAACAACCCAACGATTCCTGAAGAACAACCCAACGATTCAGAGAGAACAACCCAACGATTCCTGAAGAACAACCCAACGATTCCCAGAGAACAACCCAACGATTCCCAGAGAACAACCCAACGATTCACAGAGAACAACCCAACGATTCACAGAGAACAACCCAACGATTCAGAGAACAACCCAACGATTCAGAGAACAACCCAACGATTCCCAGAGAACAACCCAACGATTCCCAGAGAACAACCCAACGATTCACAGAGAACAACCCAACGATTCCTGAAGAACAACCCAACGATTCACAGAGAACAACCCAACGATTCACAGAGAACAACCCAACGATTCAGAGAACAACCCAACGATTCCTGAAGAACAACCCAACGATTCCCAGAGAACAACCCAACGATTCCTGAAGAACAACCCAACGATTCCTGAAGAACAACCCAACGATTCCTGAAGAACAACCCAACGATTCACAGAGAACAACCCAACGATTCACAGAGAACAACCCAACGATTCCTGAAGAACAACCCAACGATTCCTGAAGAACAACCCAACGATTCAGAGAGAACAACCCAACGATTCCTGAAGAACAACCCAACGATTCCCAGAGAACAACCCAACGATTCACAGAGAACAACCCAACGATTCCCAGAGAACAACCCAACGATTCACAGAGAACAACCCAACGATTCACAGAGAACAACCCAACGATTCAGAGAACAACCCAACGATTCAGAGAACAACCCAACGATTCACAGAGAACAACCCAACGATTCACAGAGAACAACCCAACGATTCACAGAGAACAACCCAACGATTCAGAGAACAACCCAACGATTCACAGAGAACAACCCAACGATTCACAGAGAACAACCCAACGATTCACAGAGAACAACCCAACGATTCCCAGAGAACAACCCAACGATTCACAGAGAACAACCCAACGATTCCCAGAGAACAACCCAACGATTCCCAGAGAACAACCCAACGATTCACAGAGAACAACCCAACGATTCACAGAGAACAACCCAACGATTCCCAGAGAACAACCCAACGATTCACAGAGAACAACCCAACGATTCACAGAGAACAACCCAACGATTCACAGAGAACAACCCAACGATTCCTGAAGAACAACCCAACGATTCCTGAAGAACAACCCAACGATTCCTGAAGTACAACCCAAGTTAACACCTTGAACCTCTGAATTGTGTTTCTGGTTCGCCTGTAAATCTGAAGCACAGCTACATCCACTAACAGCAGAGACTGAAGCCGCTTCTCGATCTGATTGGACGCTGGAAAAGATTTTTGTTGTCTTCAAGTTGTGCTGAAAGGATTTAGCCTATCAGAATCTATGCTAGCCTGAAAAAAACATCTCAGTGCTAAAATGTAGCAGCTAACGCTAATGTGAGCCTCCACATTAGTAAAGAAGCTCCATGAAAGGTCAGAGAAACTCTGGAAAGGTGAACGATAAAAAACCGTTTGGCTCCAACCTGATGAAGAACCTGAAGATTAAAAGCCATAAATATCTCTGATGTTCAGCTCATTTGGTTACTTATTCATCAGTTTATCAGCAAAAAGGGCTTTTGAACTGAAAATGTTAATTATTTCATTATTTCTGTTTGTCCTCTGGAGACAAACAGAACAACAGAGGTGCCTTAAAAAACAAGAACGACTGAAAATACAGAAATTATTATGTAAATGAACAAAAACATCACTGAGAAATAAACATGCATAACAGCAAACAACCAAAAAGCAGAAGATATTCAGAAAAACCTCATTAATATGAAAACTATGCTGAAGTAAAAACTCACTTTGGGTAGTTCATGCAGTACAGCGTGTAGATGTCAAAGGCTTCACTCTGAAAACGAGGAGAGAAGTCAGAGCAGGAGGACTGAAGCATTTCAAAGCTTCAGCTTTATTTCAGAACAATTTTCAGCTTTAACGTTTAATTAACTTCATGTACTTATTTCTATATGTGACCGTGTTTGGTCTCTTATTTTTAGAACCTTTGGCTCCTGCAGAATAATCAGTAACTTAAAGTTAAACAGCATAGGAGCAAATTACTACAGGCAAATTAAATAAAACAATAATGAGGCCGAGGAGTGAAATCCTCACATCTCTGACTGAGGAAGATCATCGTTTCAGTCAGCAGGTCCCACACTGGAAAATCCCACTGAGCCTTAAAATAACCCAGACTCTCCATATTTTAATCTAATGTCCTCAGACAGGAAGTTCAGTTCAGCTTTAATCCAAACGAACCGCCTGAAAATCTGAATTTAAGCTTTACAATAATCACGACTCTAAAGTTTATTTTCCTCTTTTTACTCTAATCACAGAGCAGAGAATAAAATCCTCATCGATGAATCAGTTTTACTCTAAATAATCTGAAAATGTCGTCATATTTGAGCATTTAAACAGTGGGACTTGAACCCACAACCTCCTGCCCCAACGCCAGGTCGGATCTGAGCTGGGATTAGGATGAAGTTTCCACCTGAAGGAGGATTCACAGGGTGGGATTATTTTCTACCTCATCTACTGGATGACAAATTATGTTTTATTCCATATATTTAGTGATTTGTGTCCAGATTAGAGCTTTAATCTGACGTGTCTACAGTCATCCAGCAGCTCAGCCTGCAGGTTGTCCAGAACCTTTCACTGCTTATTATCTGTTCTGAACCGGGTCGGGTCGGGTCAGAACGGGACTCACCCGCTCTACAAAGCACTCTGCGATGGCCGCCGCGTCAGGACTGCGCTCCAAATCCTCCAGGAGGTCACTGAGGACAGACAGGCAGACAGAGAGAGAGACAGACAGAGAGACAGAGAGAGAGAGACAGACAGAGAGAGAGACAGAGAGAGAGACAGACAGAGAGAGAGAGACAGAGAGAGAGACAGTCAGAGAGAGAGAGACAGAGAAAGAGAGACAGAGAGAGAGACAGACAGAGAGAGAGAGACAGAGAGAGACAGACAGAGAGAGAGACAGAGAGAGAGAGACAGACAGAGAGAGAGACAGTCAGAGAGAGAGAGACAGAGAGAGAGACAGTCAGAGAGAGACAGTCAGAGAGAGAGACAGAGAGAGAGAGACAGACAGAGAGAGACAGTCAGAGAGAGAGACAGAGAGAGAGAGAGAGAGAGAGAGAGACAGACAGAGAGAGAGACAGACAGAGAGAGAGAGACAGAGAGAGAGAGAGACAGAGAGAGAGACAGTCAGAGAGAGAGACAGACAGAGAGAGAGACAGTCAGAGAGAGAGACAGACAGAGAGACAGACAGAGAGAGAGACAGTCAGAGAGAGAGACAGACAGAGAGACAGGCAGACAGGCAGTCAGTTGATCTGGGAGCTCAGCAATAACAACAACAACAATAATAACAATAACAACAATAATAGGTGATAATGCTGATTGATCAGGACTAATTTCTGTGTTTTATAGTCATGAAATGTTTCAGTAAAAGTTGGAGACATTCTGGACATCAGAGTTTATGTAACAGGAACAGATAATTATAATGCTAGCTGTGCTAACCCTAAAGTATTAATCATTAATCATAAACATATAGTTCCACCAGCAGAAGCTAATGCTAACACATTATACCAACATTGTATTTAACAGAAGCTAATGCTAACACATTATACCAACATTGTATTTAACAGAAGCTAATGCTAACACATCATACCAACATTGTATTTAACAGAAGCTAATGCTAACACATTATACCAACATTGTATTTTTAACAGAAGCTAATGCTAATCGCTAACTTCAATCAAATTCATTTGGCCTTTGAAAGACAAACCTCTGGTTTCATTTTGACGTGATTTACATGTTCTCTAACACTTCTATTGTATTTATGTCTACATTTTCTTCTCTGTCTGTTTTATATTTTATTTATGTTTGTAGTTTGAAATAACATTATTGGGGAAAAAAGAAGATAAGAGGAAATTAGGAGAGGAAATGAAACAATGGCGTAAACAATCTTCACCCCCTTCAAAATAAGAGCATGAATATAAACGTCTAACTACTTGAAGACATGAGAACAGTAGATAACTAAAACTTAAACACAGATGTCAAACTTTATTCAAATGAAAGTTTACAAAACAGCCAAGTAAATCAGTGTTTTGGAATTAATCAATGAAAACTAATTTAGGAGAAGCTAAGTGTGCTAAAGCATCTTCAAAGTTCGCAGAAGGGCTAAATTAAAAACTAGTGAGCGAATTAGAAGAAGTGCATAACCAGCCTGGAATGATTCTCACCTTTTAGTTTCTTCCTTATTAAAATAAATATTGTGCAAGTGCTGCCCTTGAATTGGACCCGTTTCTGTTCCAGGCCTCATATGTTTAGTTTTGACACCCAGTTCTGACTTTTAACATGAAGCTATGCAGCTTTCAGACCCCAGGGATGGAAACAACCCAAAGCAGGTCAGAGGTCAGTCTGGTTTATTTGGAGCCTCAGAAAACATCTAACAGTCAATATTATTCATTGTTGTGCATTTCAGTCGTGGAGAGAACAGACGAACGGGGCCGCTGCGTTTCCTCTGGAGAGCTAACGTGACACTGAACGGACCTGGAACAGCTGGCAGACCTTCAGCCTGAGATCTGTTCCCACAGTCCGTCCTCAGCGTCATCCCCACAACCTGCCAAGGCCAAGCACATTCCCCTCCTCTATCTGGGAGCTCTGACTCTCCTGTTTCTTCTGCGGCCTTCATATATCTGCTACACACTCTTTATGAGACACAGATGTGTGTAAGAGCCACTACTACAGCTGAAATTCTCTGTCATTAGTCCCAGAACCAGTCCGCTGGAAACCAGCCGAGCAGCTCTTTCTGAGGCTGAACGTTTGGGTTTAAACCCTGCAGAGCAGCTGGTCTTGGTTTTAAACATCATCTTTAAAGTTTAAAGAGCTTAAATATGACAATAATCATCCTTAATAGACTTTGCTTGGATTTGATATTTTGGATTTTACAAAATATTGCATCATATTTGTCCTTACATGTCTGCTTTTAGTCAGTTACCAGTTTATACATCACATTGCATTAGGAGTCGGAGGCAGCGCATATGGGAGTAATCTTGTGGGAATGTTTGTTTGAGCATTAGGAGCAAAGTTCTTGGTGGCAAAAGTTGAGTACAAACCGAAAAATGTACAAAACAAATGGGCCAAACCTCAAACTCTGCCAGTCTGGACAGCCAGGGAGCGCCTCAAGGTTGTGTACTTGGATCAATCCTCTTTATCACAGGATCCCGCTGCCTCAAATTATCTCCCATCATTGTCTCAAATGTCATCCATATGCTGACGATGCTGTAGTGATCACAAAAAACCTAAATACCTGCGCCAATGAAACAATCCTCTCTGGAATCCTACAGTTGTTGTTGAAACTAAGGAACAGAAACCGAACAGGTTCTGAGGAAGTAAACAGCCTTACTTGGACTGTTCTGTTCTGCCTGGAGGTCCAGATTATTCCAAACGCAGACCCGTTACGCTGCTGCTGAAGGTCTGGCCTTTAAGCAGCTGACAAAATATTCTGAACATTTTCTTCTTTTCTGAATACTTAACACATTTTCCCTCATCGGTCTACAGAAATCTGAAGTTTACGTTTTATTTGTTTACACTTTTTTTTACTCAATTAAACCTTTAAGAAGTGGCTCTAATAAAAGTTCCCCTTTTCCATATGACTGGACTGATTATTTCATATTGTCACATCAATCTGCTAATAACTCTAAATCATTCTGGATCTTGTTGGTGTCACTGCTGGCAGCTGACTAAAAAGTTTGCTGCGCTAACTCTACAGTGCTGATCAAAGATAATAGTTCTGCTAACGATATACCAACACCGTACATAGGGAAAGCTAATGCTAAAACGTTAAATTTAACCTTGTTGCTACCCACCATGCGTCATGATAAAACATCATGGTTTGTCGCCCTCAAGAGGATCAAATTTATCATTAAACATCTATCTGGAAAATTGATTTAGGGAAAGGTAAGTATACTAAACATTTTCAAAGTTAGCAAAATGGCCAGATGAAAAATTAGCTCTGCTGCTAGCGGTTTAGATCAGTTGCAGCCTGGGCTTATTCTAGTTCTGGTCAACTTCTGATCCGGAGTCCATCTTCCTTTCCTCCCAGATTCCTCTGGTTAAATCAAACTGCCTACAAAAGGCACTAAAACCAAAACAAGCAACAGATTTTTAAAAGTTATGGTTGTTAGAAATGTGGACCATGAATCAAACCTTATACATGCTGTTGTAGGGATGAAGTTCCTCTACCAGAGGTATTCTGTCCTCATCGGGTCCAGATTGGATCCGATGATCACCAACAGATGGAGCTCCACCCAGTTTGGCTCTAGACTGGAAAACGAACCCACAGCTCTGCCAGTCGTGAGAAACCAGTCAGACCAGCCGGTCCAAATGGATCAGAGGAAGTCTGGCATTAAAGCTGCAGAACTTGGAGTTCCATCTGTCCCCAAACTAACGATGGCCTCAGGTGGCTGAGCGATGCAGATGTGGCTGCATGGTCGCAATCTGCAGATCCAGGGAATGTTCTCATGGATCACAGCATTCCCATTTGTCCTCTTAAACATCCTTCACTGCTGATCTAGTTGATTAAATCCCCGTGAATACAGTTCTGGTGTTTGACTTTTTAATGACCTATTATGAAGATTTTGTGGTAAATACGAGTCTTCACCCCTGCAAAGGAGCCTTCAGCGATCCAGGAGAAATTAAACTGAACGGCAAGTCAGAACATTCCAGAGAAACTGCTGGTTTCTCGCGTCCGCCTGTAGTTTTCCCTCTGAAGGTTTGATGTGAGGACTTCTTCCCTGGCTGCAGAACCCGACACGGTTAGACGACACATGTTTCTGAAACGAGGTCAGGCAGGAAAAAGCACTAGCATAAGCTTGGCTCGCTCCGCCTGCATGAACTCCACATTAAGTGTTCATAAAATTTATGTGCAGCCATATACTTCATAATGTTGTAATTTTTCAGAAACCCTGAGGGATTTTGTATGGCAACCAGTCAGTGAAGAAAGCAAAGTGAGTTACGATAAAACGTATTGTTGAGCTGCTCTGAACGCAGCCAGCGTTATTTTAAAGAGACAGGACGGTGAAAAGCTCGGACTCCCAGAGGAATCAGCTTCATTTTTATTCCTACACAGATAATGATGGATCATTCGCTCTCTAGGAAACTTTGTGAGATTTGGGCAGAAAGGAGTTATTTTTTAGGCTCAGGGTTTATTTCACTGAGGTGTTGTCAGGATCAACAAACACAGGCTGGCCCACTCGCCACTGCAGATTATATCAACCTCTACCATGGCCAGATGGTTAGAGAAAGGCTTTACACAGATACATAAAACCGGTGTGATGCCGTTTAGATTGTATCACTTTTCTATCCATCTCTCTTTCTAGAAACACTTCAGTTCCTGTCAGACTAAGTGTTAGCTTCGGCCTCCAAAACCAACTAAACTGGATTTCAGCAGCATAAAGATATGATATGACTTACGTCACAGAAACCAAATAATCCCTCAACAGCAAGAGTTTCCCTTAGTTTTCACTCGTTGGTGATGCAGCCTAGCTCACATGCTAATTGTCGAATTTAGGCTGAGGTAAAGCAAGATTCATTAAAAGTTTGAAAAAATATGGTAAGAGAAAACGGCCACATTAAGCTATCGCCTGCTCGGCTACTGTAAAATAAATGTTATTAAGCTATTAAGCAAGACAAACTAATGTAATTTCAGCTGTGCTAAGCTAGGCTACGTTAGCTACTAAGCTAAGCCAAACCAAGTTAAGCAAAGGCAAGTACAAGATTTATTAAGCAAAAATAAAACACAAAAAGCTTCAGTAAAATAAACAGTTGGAAGTTAAACTAAAATTTTCAAAGTAACATTGAAAATAAGCAAAAAGATAAAATAAAAAAACTTCTCAGTAAAGACGCGGTAAGCTAACTAGCTAGAGCTAAAGTTAGCTCAATAAAAACAGGATGCATTTAATAAATTAACACGTTTTTAAGCTGTTAAAAATAAAAACTGTAATGAAGCTTTATATATTTTGAGGTAGAACTCTTTATAAACAGGTTATAGAAATACATACTGAACAAAAATACTGCAGCAGACTCTCAGCTCAGCGCTAATAATCTGACTTGGATTAGACGACATGTGATCCAACCAGAGGGCGGCGGCCATTATTGTTGGAGTGAAGGAATCGGACCCGTTTGCTGACTCGTTATCAATAATCTGAACGGATTGAAGGCGAAGCTTCGAGTCGGACCGGAACCGAACGGGTCACACGGCAAACAACGAGCAGAAGACAGAAAGACGAGGGAGGCTGGGCATCATCAGGAGACAATGCCTCCTCCTCCTCCTCCTCTTCCTCCTCCTCCTCCTCCTCCTCCTCCTCCTCCTCCTCCTCCTCCTCTTCCTCCTCTTCCTCCTCCTCCTCCTCCTCCTCCTGCTCCTCTTCCTCCCCCTCTCCCCCGCCCGCCCTCTCCCCCCGGCGTCAGGCCTCCTCTTGCGGCCGGCGGACCTCGTCTCATTACTGGGCTGCGGTTCTGCTGTTTTCCTTCTAATGCAGAGACCACAGAGGAAGAGGAGGAGGATGAAGAGCAGAGGGATGTAAATGAGCTGAGAGAGAAACTATTTATCTGACTCCACCGGGTCTGCGAGGTCCAAACCGTCCGGACCGGGACAGCGCTCAGGTCGCTGTACGGGAAGCCAGAAGGGCCAAGTTCCTCTGGAACCAACAGAACCATTAGAACCAACGGAACCATTAGAACCAACAGAACCAATAGAACCAACAGAACCAACAGAACCAACGGAACCATTAGAACCATTAGAACCAACGGAACCATTAGAACCAACAGAACCAACAGAACCAACGGAACCATTAGAACCAACGGAACCAACGGAACCATTAGAACCAACAGAACCAACGGAACCATTAGAACCAACAGAACCAACAGAACCAACGGAACCAACAGAACCATTAGAACCAACAGAACCAACAGAACCAACAGAACCATCAGAACCAACGGAACCATTAGAACCAACAGAACCATTAGAACCAACAGAACCAACGGAACCATTAGAACCAACGGAACCAACAGAACCAACAGAACCATTAGAACCAACGGAACCAACGGAACCATTAGAACCAACAGAACCATTAGAACCAACAGAACCATTAGAACCAACGGAACCAACAGAACCAACGGAACCATTAGAACCATTAGAACCAACGGAACCATTAGAACCAACAGAACCAACAGAACCAACGGAACCATTAGAACCAACGGAACCAACGGAACCAACAGAACCAACAGAACCAACGGAACCATTAGAACCAACAGAACCAACAGAACCAACGGAACCAACGGAACCATTAGAACCAACAGAACCAACGGAACCAACAGAACCATCAGAACCAACGGAACCATTAGAACCAACAGAACCATTAGAACCAACAGAACCAACGGAACCATTAGAACCAACGGAACCAACAGAACCAACAGAACCATTAGAACCAACGGAACCAACGGAACCATTAGAACCAACAGAACCAACGGAACCATTAGAACCAACAGAACCAACAGAACCAACGGAACCAACGGAACCATTAGAACCAACAGAACCAACGGAACCATTAGAACCAACAGAACCAACGGAACCATTAGAACCAACAGAACCATTAGAACCAACGGAACCAACAGAACCAACAGAACCATTAGAACCAACGGAACCAACGGAACCATTAGAACCAACAGAACCAACGGAACCATTAGAACCAACAGAACCAACAGAACCAACGGAACCAACGGAACCATTAGAACCAACAGAACCAACGGAACCAACAGAACCATCAGAACCAACGGAACCATTAGAACCAACAGAACCATTAGAACCAACAGAACCATTAGAACCAACAGAACCAACGGAACCATTAGAACCAACAGAACCAACGGAACCATTAGAACCAACAGAACCATTAGAACCAACAGAACCATTAGAACCAACAGAACCAACGGAACCGTTAGAACCAACAGAACCAACGGAACCATTAGAACCAACAGAACCATTAGAACCAACGGAACCAACAGAACCAACAGAACCATTAGAACCAACGGAACCAACGGAACCATTAGAACCAACAGAACCAACGGAACCATTAGAACCAACAGAACCAACAGAACCAACGGAACCATTAGAACCAACAGAACCAACGGAACCATTAGAACCAACAGAACCAACGGAACCATTAGAACCAACAGAACCATTAGAACCAACAGAACCAACAGAACCAACAGAACCAACAGAACCAATAGAACCAACAGAACCAACGGAACCATTAGAACCATTAGAACCAACAGAACCAATGGAACCATTAGAACCAACAGAACCAACGGAACCATTAGAACCAACAGAACCAACGGAACCATTAGAACCAACAGAACCAACAGAACCATTAGAACCAACAGAACCAATAGAACCAACAGAACCAACAGAACCAACGGAACCATTAGAACCATTAGAACCAACAGAACCAACGGAACCATTAGAACCAACAGAACCATTAGAACCAACAGAACCATTAGAACCAACAGAACCAACGGAACCATTAGAACCAACAGAACCAACAGAACCATTAGAACCAACAGAACCAACGGAACCATTAGAACCAACAGAACCATTAGAACCAATAGAACCATTAGAACCAACAGAACCATTAGAACCAACAGAACCATCAGAACCAAAGGAACCATCAGAACCAACGGAACCAACAGAACCATTAGAACCAACGGAACCATTAGAACCATTAGAACCAACAGAACCATCAGAACCAAAGGAACCATCAGAACCAACGGAACCAACAGAACCATTAGAACCATTAGAACCAATGGAACCAACAGAACCATTAGAACCAATGAACCTGAAGATTGGACGTTATGCCGCTAACACGTAGCTTTCGTCAACAACTCAGAGGCGGAAGTCAGAGCTCCGCTCAACGCAGATCATGTTCTGGCTGAAACACGGTGCGCTAAATGATAAAATATAAATTAACGAAGCTTCGAGGCAGCTTCAAACCAATTTTAATCAAGGGATTTTAATAATCGAGGGACTCGAATCATTCGAGGAATCGTTTCAGCCCTAGTTGACACTAATACATAAAAATAGAATGTCGACACTTCTGGCTTTCCATACAGAGCTGAGTGCTGTCATGTTTGAGCTATGCTGGATGAGGTAGCCTTTCTGGCTCTGTTATGTCTGCCCATCTGGTACAGTGTGTGTGTGTGTGTGTGTGTGTGTGTGTGTGTGTGTGTGTGTGTGTGTGTGTGTGTGTGTGTGTGTGTGTGTGTGTGTGTGTGTGTTGTGATGGTTGTTATAAACATATTAACTATAACTGCTGCAGTTCAGAGTCAAATAAGGAGCCTTTCTCTGTTTCTCAGACAATATTTCCCATGAGAACCGGCGGCAGGAAGCTGAATGGAATGAAAACTGTGTGTGTGTGTTTGTATATGACATTGTTGCTGTGTGAGAGTGTGTTGGAGTCGACACAAAGAAAGTGTGAAAGCAGGGAAAGCAGGGAGGAGGAGGAGGTGTGAGACATTTTTTACCAGCTTCCTTCTCAGCCTCTCTCTCTCGCACGTGTGCACACACACACACACACACACACACACACACACACACACACACACACACACACACAGAGTGCGGTCAGTTCAAAATGATGCATCATACCAAATTATTTCATCATCATTACCAGATTATTCCCACACTGATGCAGTCATAGTTTCAGTTTTCTTTAAAAATGACCTGAAAAATATGGAAATCTCTCCAGGATCTAATGAAGGGAAAGTTGGACTGAAGGATGACGTCTTCTTAAAGTTACATAGTCAAAGATTAACAGCAATAATTTGGTTTAGTTTGTCATAACATAAATGGGGTTCATCTTTCATCATGTGTCAGTTTAGAACTAAATATTTAAAACATGGCTAAATATTCAGCTTGCTAATAATATTTAGCTTCAAACTAAATTTGCTAACTGTTAGATAGTTAGCTAGATAGTTAGCATGCTAACAGTGAGGAAGAGGAGTGGTGAGGAAGATGACCCACCTGTTGAACTCGTAGATATCCTCGATGTTGCAGAACAGAAAGCTGACCTGCTCTGGTTTCAGCGGCAGGGCGCCGCAGTCAATGATGCAGCCCAGGTAATCCTGCAGAGACACAGTCACACCTTCATCATCTTCATCTTCCTCTCTCTGCTGGAGCTGCAGCAGCAGGAGCAGCTCAGACAAAGCTCACGGTTCTTTTTCAGGTCGGGTTGCTCTGAGCCGCAGCAACAAATCAGAGCAACAGGAAACCAGAGGAAGATTTACACAAAGAGAAACAGACAGGAAGGAGAAACGGAGCAAAGATGGAGGATCGGACCTGAGTCAGGAGGCAAGGAACCAGAGATCTGAAGAACCAAAGACCCAAAGAACTGAAGAGCCAGACAACAGGAGACCTGGAGAACCAGAGCACCGAAGAACCGAAGAACTAAAGAACCAAAGACCTGGAGAACCAGAGCACCGAAGAACCGAAGAACTAAAGAACCAAAGACCTGGAGAACCAGAGCACCGAAGAACCGAAGAACTAAAGAACCAAAGATCTGGAGAACCGAAGAACCAATTAACTACAGAACCAAAGAACCGAACATCTGAAGAACCAGACTCCCTGTGGAGGTTTTTATGCATCAGTCAAAAATCTTTAAAACTGGAAAATAAAATATTTTCTGATAACATTTGCTTTTATTACAGGAACAAACTGGAGATGATGCCACTTCCTGTTTCTGGTTGAGTTTGCAATGAATCAGTAGAAATTAGTAAAACTCAGCGTAGCTCTGACCAGCTGGTCTAACTGGGTGTACTGGTGGAACTGGGAGGAAACCCCACTGCTGTTCTTCAGAAGTAGAGCGTAAAGAACGACTCGTACTAAAACACCATGAAAGTCTCCAGAGTCCTTCAAAGGTTGTTAGTTCAAATCCCAGCAGAAAAATAATAACAGGACATTTGAGCTAAAGCTGTTGGTTTTTGCTTCTGCAGGATTGTTGGAAAGAAACTCACTTTGTTGGAAAACATGAAGTTTCCAAGATTCCTTCCTAAATTTGAAAACAAGAACACAGTGTGTGTGTGTGTGTGTGTGTGTGTGTGTGTGTGTGTGTGTGTGTGTGTGTGTGTCTGTTTTTATGTGCCTGTGGGGACCCATCTCTGTCTACGATGTGGGGTTGTGGGGACCACCTCTCCTTATGGGGACATTTTGTTTCTGCTGTTTTTGGGTTAGAGGTTAGGTTTAGGACTAATGTGTGAATTGACGTAGGGTTAGGATTGGGGTTAGAAGGGTTGTAGAAAATTAATGGAAATCAATGTAAAGTTCCCACAAGATACAAAAACACAACTGTGTGTGTGTGTGTGTACTTGTATACTGCATAAAGAGAACCACTTTCACCACTCTCACCCACAAATTGAGGACATTGTGGGAAACGAGGACCTTTTCCCGGTCCTCACTTTTTTGCAGTTCTGATGGGCTCTACCAGTCCAGGTCGGGTTAGAAACAAACTAGTACTGGTTAAGGTTAGGGAAAATGTCTTAGGCATGGATTAGGCATGAATGCAGTTATTAAACCGAATGGAAGTTTAGTTTAATGAAAACATAAGGGTGTGTGTGCGTGTGTGTAATTAGAACCTAAAAACAATGTAAATACAGTAAGTAAAGAATATAAAAGTTATTATATTTTATGTATTGATGTTTGTGTCACTTTATTTAGCAATCAGCTGGTAAGCCTGATCTGTGATCGATTGGTAGACCCTCCGTCTTATTTGACAGGAAGGGGGCAAAGAAACAGGTCGGAAATCGAACTCAGCCCCATTGACGTCTTTATCCTCTGTTTGCTCTAACTACAGTATTTTTAAAGTGAGATTCAGCCTGACTTCCCCAGTTTGACTCTTCTCTCATCTTTTCACTGCATTTGTGACTTTGTGTTGCTGACCGCGGTACAAGACTGCATAACATTCTGCTAACCCTCTGCAGGGCTTTAGGTCAAAACAAGTAATGTGATTAATCTAAATTGTGTAATATTAAAAAGTTAAACTTTTCTGAATCGTGCTGACGCTGACAGCCGTAGTTTTAATAAAACATCTCCATATAAAGAAGTGTTCCTCCTGTCGTTTCTTCACGGTTCTCCTGTATTTACGGGTCGCTCTGGGTTTTATTTGCTCCCGCTCCTCTTATCCCGTCCCCCCTCTCCACGTCTTCCCTCCCTTCCCCCTTCCTCCGTCTGGCTGAATGACTCCCCCTCCACTTCCTGTCCCATTTGGCTGCAGGTCAGCGAGCGATCCCCTCTCAGTCAGTCAGCAGTTTGTCGCTGAGGAGCTGAACCAGGTGGTGTGATCTCAGCCTGCTGGCAGCCGCACCGCAACCAGAACGTCTTCAAAAGAAAACCCAGTATGTAGGGGAAGAGGAGCTGCTTTCCCTGCTTTGCATTCTGCTTTGTTACTAAACACACACTCAGAAACACACAGGCCCATTATGGTTGTTGGTTCAGATTCCAAGTGGGTCTGACATCATGTAGCCTCAATCAAAACCAGACCTCAGACTGCAGAGAGCAGCAGGAGACACGGCCGCGTTGCAGGACCAAGAGGCAAACATGCACCTATCATCTGTCAGGAATCCAAATGGAATTCTCCAGGAATCTTCCAGGAATCCTCCAGGAATCCTGGAACTGTAACTTGCATTGCTGAACCCAAGCAGTGTTCACAGAGGAAAACCTTCTGCTCAGCCTTGATTTCATCTGCAGTTCTTCATCTGTGATGCAAGATTATCCATCCATCCATTTTCTAACACCCTTGTCCCTCAGTGGGGTCAGGAGGTGCTGGTGCCCATCTCCAGCTAGCGTACCGGGCGAGAGGCGGGGTCACCTGGACAGGTCGCCAGTCTGTCAAGGGCAACACAGAGACACACAACCATGCACACACACACTCACACCTAGGGACAATTTAGACAGACCAATTAACCTGACAGTCATATTTTTGGACTGTGGGAGGAAACCGGAGTACCCGGAGAAAACCCACCATGCACAGGGAGAACATGGAGACTCCATGCAGAAAGACCGGGAATCGAACCCAGAACCTTCTTGCTGCAAGGCAACAGCTCTACCAACTGCACCACTGTGCAGCCTGATGCAAGATTAACTAAATCAAAACACAATTTTACAGCTACACTGTCAGTTATCATGGAGAAATTATGAATTATGTTCACTTTCATGACAGAGTTTAGAAAGCTCCTTAATAAATATTAACCTGAGATTCTCCTCATAAAACAGAAAATGGGATTTGTCTTCAGCCAGCAGCTGTTGAATGTGTTAAAAAAAGAAAAGATGGAAAATAATTTTTTACAGCCAGCAGTGACAGCAGAGGTTTGATAATAACAAAGCCTTTTTATATCCATTGTTGATCCTCAGCTCCAGGCTGCATTGTGGTCTGACGTTAACAGTATGAGAAATCTGAAATAACCTACATTTGTACAAGCTAAGCTAGGGTAAGCTAACTCAAGCTATGATGAAATAAGTTAGGCTAAGGAAAGCTACAGTAAGGTGAGCTATAATAAGCTAAATTTGGATGAACTAACCTAAGTTATACTAGAATACAATAAAATAAGTATAGTTAAGGCAAGCTGAGATAACATGCATCAAATAGACTAAAGTCAAATAAAAAAAATCTAAGCTAAGCTAAGACGAGCTAAAATAAGTGCAGCTCGAGAGAGCCAGCATCACTCACCAATATAAACACACAAGATAAATAATGTCAAGAAAAACTAAAAATAGCAAAGCTGGAACCAGTTTAAATAAATTGAAATAGGCTAAGCTAAAGCTAGGTGAGCTAGGCTAATGGAAGCTAAGCTAATAGGTTAAATACAGTAAACTTAGATAAATTCTGTTCAATTCAATTCCAAAATACTTTATCTATCTAAAAGTAAATGAAATGTTGTTGTCACTCCTGTTATCCAAGTATCTGGTCTCCATCAGTCAGCTGGGAACAGAGATGTTGGAGTAGGGGATAATGATGGAACTTCATCTTTTTTTCTCTCTGCTCTGCATCCATGAAGCCTCCCATCAACTCCTCCGGGGGTTTGGGGTCAAAGTTCAGGTATGTTTTGAGCTTTGGGGAGGCCAATCAGCTTCTCCCAGCTGTAAAAACAATACCTTGTTGCCATGGTTACGCATCATAACAGCTGTCCAACAGTGAAAGCGTAAGAACAGGAATCCTTCCAGCTGCGCAGCGTCCAGAACCAGAACAGCAACAATTAAACCGTGGAGGAGAGAAAGTTTGGCGGCTTGGAGGGAAAACGGAAGTTTGAACACGGCTCCTTAAATATCCTAACAATCAGTAAACACACCGACTCCACCGAACACAGGAAGGTGTGACTGAAAGTGACGCCTGAGCCGGGATGAAAGCTGGAGAGATGAGCAGCAGGAGAAGCTGACGACAGCCGGTCTCTCCGGGTCTGTGTGTCATGGCTCAGGATGAAAGCTGCTATAAATTCACTTCAAAGCGTGGTTCACACACACACACACACACACACACACACACACACACACACACACACACACACACACACACACACACACACACGCCTGGCTGGCCCACTGCTGGTGCACCTGGACCAACGATGGATGAAATCCCTTCAATCATGCAACCAGATCAACAAATCGTCTGAAACATTCCTCAGGTAAAGTCAAAGTCATGCAGCAGAAACACAGCGAAGCTTGGAAAAGCGTCACAACACGACGCGCTAAAACAGAAATATAAAATCTAAGAGCATAAACGGGGCCAACCCTCTAACGCTGAGCTAACAGAGATGCTAACGAGGCGATTCTGCAGGATTTAATGATAACAAACCCAGTTAATGAAGGTAGAGGCCTCACGGTTTCCTGTCCTGACAATTGTTTCCACAAAAGAGAGAGGTTCAACAGCGCCATCTGTGGTTGAACTCAGGAACAGCAGAATAGCTGATTTCTCCCCCATTGGCTGGTCGACAGCCGGAGGAAACGAGCAACCGAACAACAACCAGCCTATTCTTCAAGACGATCTACTTTGGATTAACTTGGCTAATACATTTCTAAGCACAGCATTTGTTTCCAGGCTGGTTAGAAATGTGAAAGCTAAAGTAATGTACCCTCCTGACACAGCAGGACTCTGTGAATTCCCCATCCTTGATACCAACAGTGAGGCACTATTCCAACCAGCAGTCTGTCCATGAGGAGAGAATCAGTGATCTTCTGATTTATCTCCTCTTCTACATCCTGGAGGTGGAGCTAAACCTCCTTCAAGTTTCTAAACCAACCGCTAATACATTTCAGAGAACCAGCGAGCAGAAAGAGTAGAAGAAGAAGAAAACCATGAAGATCAAGGGTCTCAAACTCGATTTACACAGGGGGCCGCTGGCCGCATTAAGGTTTCCACAAAAAACATTTTAAAAATATCCTCAAATGTCATCAACATTTAATTATTAATCCAATACATGAACTGCAGGCTTTGACTTTGACAAAGACATGATGAGGTTGTGATAATTTAGTTTATTCCACTTGGCGTCGTTCTTGTTCTACGTTTCATAGAAGTCTTCAGCCAGCTAGCAACGCATGGAGGACGTCTCGACGCGTGACGTCATCACCGCTTCTACTGGTCACAACAGCGCGGCGGATGATGAGCAGCCCGGTACCAGTCCCCTTTCTCTGTGTTTGATCCTGGCTTTAATGGTAGAAAGTACCGGAATGGCGACTGCAGGGAAGGGAAACTGGTACCGGACTGGTCCATCACCCGCCTGGTACCGGACTGGTCCATCACCCGCCTGGTACCGGACTGGTCCATCACCCGCCTGGTACCGGACTGGTCCATCACCCGCCTGGTACCGGACTGGTCCATCACCCGCCTGGTACCGCCTGGTACCGGACTGGTCCATCATCCGCCTGGTACCGGACTGGTCCATCACCCGCCTGGTACCGGACTGGTCCATCATCCGCCTGGTACCGGACTGGTCCATCATCCGCCTGGTACCGGACTGGTCCATCATCCGCCTGGTACCGGACTGGTCCATCACCCGCCTGGTACCGGACTGGTCCATCACCCGCCTGGTACCGGACTGGTCCATCACCCGCCTGGTACCGGACTGGTCCATCACCCGCCTGGTACCGGACTGGTCCATCACCCGCCTGGTACCGGACTGGTCCATCATCCGCCTGGTACCGGACTGGTACATCATCCGCCTGGTACCGGACTGGTACATCATCCGCCTGGTACCGGACTGGTCCATCTTCCGCCTGGTACCGGACTGGTACATCATCCGCCTGGTACCGGACTGGTCCATCTTCCGCCTGGTACCGGACTGGTACATCATCCGCCTGGTACCGGACTGGTCCATCACCCGCCTGGTACCGGACTGGTCCATCATCCGCCTGGTACCGGACTGGTCCATCTTCCGCCTGGTACCGGACTGGTACATCATCCGCCTGGTACCGGACTGGTCCATCATCCGCCGCTCTATTGTTACAAGCGACTATGCTTGTCAGTGTAGCTTAGCCTAGCACCGAATGTCAACCATGATGAGGAATGGCGGGCGGGACTTCAGAGGTCCGCTCACCCTGTGGGCCGCACTAATGCTATACTGTCATATCGCAGTGGGGACCACGAGACATCGTCCTGCGGGCCGCAATAGGCCCGCGGGCCGTGAGAATGAGACCTCTGCTGTAGATCATACAGAGAAAACTTCGTGTACAGATGAATGCTGTAAACATGGAGGTGACGTGATGAACGTCATCAGAGGCCAGAGTTACTTTCCCAATGAAGCCAACACAAATAAAATGAACTCAAAACAATTTATCTTCCTCATCCTGCTACATTATCTTTTATTTATACCTAATTTATACTATATGTTTTATAATAATGAATCAACTGAAGCATGTTTGAATTTTCCTTCAGGCTCATTTAAAATCTTTCACTCTAGATAGAAACTAGATTCTTTCAGCATTTCTTCTGAAATGACTAATTATATTTTCCTTTTAATAAAAGCTTTCTCTTTCTGTTTCACTAAAACTCTTTAGGACAAAAACATTTCTTCCATCCTGAAAACGTGACAAATTTCCATGACCAAACCGCAGCAGATCCCTGAAACAGGAGAATCTTTCCTTCAGCCTGGATCATGACTGGACTCATCGGAGATGTGATTGGTCGGAGCGACTCTCACCTCCACGATGCTCTTTAAATCCCTGACGTAGGTCTGCTCCGTCTCCACGATCTCCAGAATGACTCTGTCCAGCCTGGACAGCTGCCGGGGCGCGGCCCCTGCTGGCAGCGCCGCCACCGGATTGGCTGTGTGCTCGTTGTGGGCGTGGCCTGCCGCCGCCATCTTGGAAACCCCGCCTCCGACTGGCGCGGCCGCTCCAGTGGGCGGAGTTACGAGCGGCGTGAGGTCCAGGCTGATGTCAGAGCCGTTCCGTTTGGGCGTGGAGGACGAGGCGTTGTAGGCCGGCACGGCGCCGTATGGCAGAGAGGAAGAGGAGGAGGAAGAGGAGGAGGAGGCATCCTGCAGCGAGACAGAGGAGGTGGAGGAGGACAGGGACAGGGAGACGGGGCGCTCGCCGTCCGAACACACCGTGTTGACGGAGGTGCAGGAGGACGAAGACGTTCCTCGCTCGCCAGCCGACATCATCCTACCCACGATCCCACTCAGAGACGAGACTGAGGAGGGACGCTTGGCGGCTGCAGAGACAAACGTCAGTCCGTCAGAACAGAAAAAAGTTTTCAAAAACTAAACAGGAATGTATTTAAGAAAGCAACTAAAACAACCCAGTGAAATGTCTGTGATGTTTCTGTTCCAGATCCTAACTGGATGAATTCTTATGACATGAAACTTAATTTTCCTGCAGGTGGAATAAACCACAGTACCGGCCGTATCAGGAGAAACCTTCACATGAAGCCAAATACTGAACCTTGGTGCACACCTTTTAAAATTCAAACATTATTACCAGCTCAGCGAAGACCAGAACGGTTAGTATCAACTGAAACCTGCATCATTACGACAGCAGGACGATTATGTGGGAACTAAAGCCTGAGGACCACGATTTTAAATTGTAAGACGTTATTCCTCATACCTAAAACTTCACTTTATTTATGATTAAATCATCTAAAACATTATTTCAGAAAAAACTCAGGAAGCTTTTCTCTTGATGGTCCGGTCGACCCGGTTCTACTGGACCCAGAACATCTGCTCCACCTCCAGCTGCTCCGAGTCAAACCAACCTGTTCCCCTCCTGGCCTGTGGGGGCGCTGCACCAAGAACCACTGAAGGAAACGACACAAAAACCTCTGAAGACACTGAGAGCAACTTCCTTCTTCACCAGATGGAAACAAGATGGAGGATTTTAGCGGTTGGAGGATTTCTCTTTAGGCTAAAGACCAGGAGCCATTTCTGCTGCTAGCGCTAGGCTAGCATGTTAGCTTTGGTTGGATTTACCCAGAATGCCCTGCGCTGTAGTCCACTTCCTGCTTTTGGAGCGGTCTCTGGTCTGCTTGGCGTTCACATTCAAACCAACCAGAGTTCTTTTCAACCAAACCCAGACTGAGGTCCAGAGGTCAGTTAGCGTCACGCCTCACCAACCCAACCGGACTTTGACTAGGCAGATGGATCTGAGCGGACCTGAGTCAGGTTGAAGCGGACCGGAGTTGGGTTAAAGCGAACCGGAGTCGGGTTAAAGTGGACCGGAGTTGGGTTAAAGCGGACCGGAGTCGGGTTGAAGCGGACCGGAGTCGGGTTGAAGCGGACCGGTGTCGGGTTAAAGCGGACCAGAGTCGGGTTCAAGCGGACCGGAGTCGGGTTGAAGCGGACCGGAGTCGGGTTGAAGCGGACCGGTGTTGGGTTAAAGCGGACCAGAGTCGGGTTCAAGCGGACCAGAGTCGGGTTCAAGCGGACCGGAGTCGGGTTGAAGCGGACCGGTGTTGGGTTAAAGCGGACCAGAGTCGGGTTCAAGCGGACCGGAGTCGGGTTGAAGCGGACCGGAGTCGGGTTGAAGCGGACCGGAGTTGGGTTAAAGCGGACCGGAGTCGGGTTCAAGCGGACCGGAGTCGGGTTCAAGCGGACCGGAGTCGGGTTGAAGCGGACCGGTGTTGGGTTAAAGCGGACCAGAGTCGGGTTCAAGCGGACCGGAGTCGGGTTCAAGCGGACCGGAGTCGGGTTGAAGCGGACCGGTGTTGGGTTAAAGCGGACCAGAGTCGGGTTCAAGCGGACCGGAGTCGGGTTCAAGCGGACCGGAGTCGGGTTGAAGCGGACCGGAGTCGGGTTGAAGCGGACCGGAGTTGGGTTAAAGCGGACCAGAGTCGGGTTCAAGCGGACCAGAGTCGGGTTCAAGCGGACCGGAGTCGGGTTGAAGCGGACCGGTGTTGGGTTAAAGCGGACCAGAGTCGGGTTCAAGCGGACCGGAGTCGGGTTGAAGCGGACCGGAGTCGGGTTGAAGCGGACCGGTGTTGGGTTAAAGCGGACCAGAGTCGGGTTCAAGCGGACCAGAGTCGGGTTCAAGCGGACCGGAGTCGGGTTGAAGCGGACCGGTGTTGGGTTAAAGCGGACCAGAGTCGGGTTCAAGCGGACCGGAGTCGGGTTGAAGCGGACCGGAGTCGGGTTGAAGCGGACCGGTGTTGGGTTAAAGCGGACCGGAGTCGGGTTCAAGCGGACCGGAGTCCGCTTGAAGCGGACCGGTGTTGGGTTAAAGCGGACCAGAGTCGGGTTCAAGCGGACCGGAGTCGGGTTGAAGCGGACCGGAGTCGGGTTGAAGCGGACCGGAGTCGGGTTGAAGCGGACCGGAGTCGGGTTGAAGCGGACCGGAGTCGGGTTAAAGCGGACCGGAGTCGGGTTGAAGCGGACCGGAGTCGGGTTGAAGCGGACCGGAGTCGGGTTGAAGCGGACCGGAGTCGGGTTGAAGCGGACCGGACATGACAGGCTTCAGGTTCAGTTCCTTTTATCTGATGCTATCAGTTATTGGGTGTGAACTCAACATCTGCTGTTTCCAAACAACAACCGGACGCTGAAAACCGTTCAGTCGTTTAAAACATCTGGTTTCGTTAAAAAACTTCCTGCTTACCTGACCGTAACCTAGGCAACCTGATGACCTGCCATCTGTCACTGCAAACAGGAAGTGTGAGCAGCGGAGCGTCACCTCCGGCTGACTCGGCTCTTCCTCTTTTCGTTGGTGTTCTTGTGCCCCCCTCCTCACGCTGATGCCGCCCCTGACGACCTCTGACCCCCATCAGGTCGACATCCAGGTGAAACTAAACCTCTGGGAGCTGAAATGCTGCGTTTTCTGTTTCAGATCCAGCGGTTCTGTTGGCTGCTGGGTCGGATCAAACCGCCATCAGAGTTTCAGTCCAGAAAAGTCTCCGTCTGTTAATGGCAGCGTTTCTGTTAGCCGACGTTGGAACGCTGACAGCTACAGAGCCAAACTGCAGGTGATTACCGGAGTCCAAGCTGCTGCCGCCAGGAAGCCAGGATTTGACTAGACCAGAGTCATTTTCACACAGAGAGGTTGGAAAAAACTTTAACTAGAACCGAGCTGGTCGGGATTTATTAAACTAAAATAGAACCAATAAAAATAAAATTATAATAATAATCCGATTATCAGTTAAAATACTCAAAAACCAACTTTAATTCAAAAACCCTTTATTAACTAAACATCTGGACTCGTCCAGTTTTTTCACTGAGCAGGAAGGATCTCCTCTAGCAGTCTGTGCTACAGCGTCCTCTGAAAACGCCTCTCACTGAAGACATTCTCCATTTCATGAAGAATCATTCTGCTTGCGAGAGAACAGAACCAGTACAGAACCAGTACAGAACTGATTCTGATGGTTCTGGTTCTGATGCTAGCGGTGCCGATATGGACTTAAAATTTATCGCAATATTTTGTAATCAGGACTGACAGAAACATTTTGGTTTTTCACTCGTTGCATGTTGCAGAAAGAGGAGAAGCTGCTGCTGACTTCATGCTGCAGGTTTCCTGTGCAGGAAGCAGAAACTGCAGCAGCAGCAGCAGCTCCAGCAGCAGCAGCAGATCCGTCTGCAGCTGCTCAGAAACAACAACTGATGCGACGCAGCTGGAGGAAGCCTGGATGTGTTAATCTGAGGTAAACGTGTCGGGCCGACCGCAGTGAGTTGGTGCTTAAGCAAACCTGCAGAGTTAGCAGCCGGTCTGCTGCTGTTAGCACCAAACGCTAAAACAAAAGAGCATCACGCCTCCTTCCTCTTTGTGTCGTATCTGCTGGGTTCTCAGACCACCATGACTTCACCTCCTGTGAGACGCAGCGCTGACTGTGCTGACCTCACCGCAGCAGCAGAGCCGTAATCAGAAACATTATTACACGTTTTTAGTGGCTTATTTTTAAGATCCAACTCTGGACTCTAAACACAAACTGGTTCCAGCGATGGCTCTGGATGCAGCACATCTCAAAACGCATTCCTAGAGGGCCGGACTTTTACTGCAACTTTTACACGTGTCCCTCATCCTACAAGCTGGAATAAAATGACTAAACTGCATGAAGTCCAGCTCTGCAGATGAGCAGCAGAGACACATCAGGAGACCAAGTCTCTCCCCAACCACCAGAACCGTTTCAAGAACCTGAGCGACCCGAAACATGACAGGAAATAATCGCAGCTTTAACAGGTTTGGTTGTGCAGTGTGTGATGTTCAGCCGCACAGCAGGAACAACACACACCCATTTCATTCACCAACATTCAGACGGGAAATCTCACAAAACCAAACACGAGTAAAAAACATGGCCGACTGGGAAGAACCAAAGCTAGTGGACGATGTTAGAGAAAAACCGACACATGAAGACTTTCTGGGCCTCCAAAGTTTCATCTTCCATATTTCTGCGCGTCTCCGTCACCTCGCTCTCTGATTGGCCCTTCAGCAGGCTGCATTCAGCGTTTATCGTCGGGGAAAAACACATCAGGTCAAAACAGTCCAACATGCTGAATATTCCTGATTTTAGAGCAGAACGTAGCAGATGACTGAGCACAGAGTTACTCTGATTATGTTTTCAGTTAAAGACAATCAGAGCATCTTTAAGGAGAAAACAGGCATAAAAAATCCTGCTGTGTGACTGAGGTGTTAGGAAACTGTTCGCAATCTGTCCTGCTGGTTAAATCAGTAAAACAGAGGAGAGGTTGAGCTGAAGCCTGGTTCCAAACCGGATCCAGACGTGATCTGGATGTTTCAGACTGGATTCCGTCTCCATGGAGGAGAAACTGACCTCCAATCCACCGAGGGAGAGAAGAAACATCTCAGTTTGTTGGTCTATCAGGTGGAAAAGCTTCACCTCCTGAGTCCAGAACAGAGAAGATCTCAGAGTCACAGTCAGCTGCCGTTTCATGAAGCGTATCTGGAATATTTAAAAAGAAAATGCATCTTGGGAATCTGAAACAGCCGCAAAGCAGCCAATCCAGGAAGGCCGTGGATGTTAGCTTCTGCAGCAGCAGCAGCGCTACGATGGTTTCCACTGAGCGCGTCAGTGAAGATTACGGTTCATTTAATGAACTGTTAAAACAGGTAGCAGGAAGAGCTGTTGGCTGTGGATCCCTGGGAAAACCTGGGGTCAGCCGGGGGAAAGCGCTGGACGGGTCACCAACCATCACAGAGGCCAACAGGACAGACTGTCAGGAGAGGATAATTAACCCTCCATGTTTTCGGATGTTGGATGAAACCAGAGAGACAAAGACATGCAAACCCCACCGAGGTTCAGACCCAGAGCCTGAAATGTGCCAGGAGCGACGACGGCACCAGCTGCAGACCAAACGGCCCAGTCAGACTCAAGAACCTGAGCAGGGGAAGTCGGTCACAGCCGCTTGGACGTGTGTTTGTCTCGGTTTGAGCTGACAGGGTTTACTCACCGTCTGCAGTCTTCTGGACGTGAGTGTTATCGTGTGTTTCAGTAGCTCCATCAGCTGACACCGATCAGCGTTAAAGACTCTGCAGTCAGTTCCTCTCAGCAACATCTGCTGCTCGGCACGTTTGACTTCCTGTCATCGGTTTGAGGGCGAAGCGCGCAGCTGAAGGCGCTCGCCACCCTGAAGCGCTGGGGCAGACTGAGCTGCACCCAGTTTCAGGGCGGAGGTGTAAGGAGACGGAGGATGTTCAGTCAGAAAGTAAATCTGAGTGTTTTAAAGTCCAGGATGTGGTGAAACGTCTGTCTTGTTTTGTTTCCGCCTTCTCAGAAACTGGCAAGGCTCTCAGAAAGCTGCTGCAGGTAGCGATGCTCAGCTGCACAGGTTTCCCACCTGGACGCTCAGCCAATCAGAGCTGGGGATACCAACAACCCCCTCCCCAAATAACCAGCAGGAGCCAGCCTTAGTCCTCAACCCGGACGGCACAGGTTCGATTCCCGGTCTGGTGGCCTTTGCTGCACGTCTCATTAGACGTCGATTCACCATCAAATAAAGGCCACTAGAGTTAACAAAACCTTTAAAAAATTCAACAAGATAAGCTAATGAGACGTAGCCAGTGGTGTGAGAAAGTGTTTGCCCCCTTCCTCATTTCCTGTTTGTTGCATGTTTGTCACACTTAAGAGTTTCGGAACATCAAACCAATTTAAACAATAGTCAAGGACAACACAAGTAAACACAAAATGCAATTTGTAAATGAAGGTGTTTATTATTAAAGGAGAAAAACATCCAAACCATCACGGCCCTGTGTGAAAGAGTGATGACCCCTGAACCTAATAACTGGTTGGGCCACCCTTAGCAGCAACAACTGCAACCAAGCGTTTGCGATAACGTGCAATGAGTCTTTTACACGTTCTGGAGGAATCTTGGCCCACTCATCCTTGCAGAGTTGTTCTAATTCAGTTACATTAGAGGGTTTTCGAGCATGAACGGCCTTTTTAACCCTTGTAGGCCCAGGTCTAAATGGCCATCCCGGCGCGCAGTCCTTCTCTTCTCAGTGCGTCAGAGCTCGCTACGAAGCCATGCAGCGACCGCTAGCAAAACTACTAACACTACACACACCACAAACTCTAAATAACATACTTACTGTATAAAAAACCTATCGAAACACTTAGTAAAATCCACAGCATCAATTCTCCCTAGTCTCTTGCCGTATCCAAATCCCCCCCTCGTTTGTCCCCACGTGTCTCCGTTCTACCTAGCAACAGACCGTCAACACATTTTCATTGGTTGTGTCGAAATGTGGTACAGTTAGACCCCCACACAGTAAGGCGGAAATGATCGATCTTATTCCTGGCTTTATTTTCAAGTAAATAACCACAAAACCAATATAAAAACACCACTTTTATAAAGTTTGAAGTCTGTGCTGTCCACCAGAGGTGAAATGAGCAATCGGTATGCCGTCTGTGTTATTACGAAGCCTTATTAATGCGTCACGTCCTCCACAGCTCTGATTGGCTCAGCAATGTAACGTGATCCTCTGATTGGCTAAGCAACGTAACGTGATCCTCTGATTGGCTCAGCAATGTAATGTGATCCTCTGATTGGCTCAGCAATGTAACGTGATCCTCTGATTGGCTAAACAATGTAACGTGATCCTCTGATTGGTTAAGCAATGTAACGTGATCCTCTGATTGGCTCAGCAATGTAACGTGATCCTCTGATTGGCTCAGCAATGTAACGTGATCCTCTGATTGGCTCAGCAATGTAACGTGATCCTCTGATTGGCTAAGCAATGTAACGTGATCCTCTGATTGGCTAAACAATGTAACGTGATCCTCTGATTGGCTAAACAATGTAACGTGATCCTCTGATTGGTTAAGCAATGTAACGTGATCCTCTGATTGGCTCAGCAATGTAACGTGATCCTCTGATTGGCTCAGCAATGTAACGTGATCCTCTGATTGGCTCAGCAATGTAACGTGATCCTCTGATTGGCTCAGCAATGTAACGTGATCCTCTGATTGGCTCAGCAATGTAACGTGATCCTCTGATTGGCTCAGCAATGCAACGTGATCCTCTGATTGGCTCAGCAATGTAACGTGATCCTCTGCAGCAAGTGATGGCAAAGCGGGGCGTCATCACGACTTTACACAAGTGTGTCTTTACCTCCAGCAGAGGCTCCGCCGAACCCCTGAGACCGACTCACTGAACCCCTGGGGTTCAATGAGTCGGTCTCAGGGGTTCAATGAGTCGGTCTCAGGGGTTCGGTGAGTCGGTCTCAGGGGTTCAATGAGTCGGTCTCAGGGGTTCGGTGAGTCGGTCTCAGGGGTTCGGTGAGTCGGTCTCAGGGGTTCGGTGAGTCGGTCTCTGGGGTTCGGTGAGTCGGTCTCAGGGGTTCGGTGAGTCGGTCTCTGGGGTTCGGTGAGTCGGTCTCTGGGGTTCGGTGAGTCGGTCTCAGGGGTTCGGTGAGTCTGTCTCTGGGGTTCGGTGAGTCGGTCTCTGGGGTTCGGTGAGTCGGTCTCAGGGGTTCGGTGAGTCGGTCTCAGGGGTTCGGTGAGTCGGTCTCTGGGGTTCGGTGAGTCGGTCTCAGGGGTTCGGTGAGTCGGTCTCTGGGGTTCGGTCCAACCCAGGTTAAGATCCACTGATCTACAGGCTTCACAGCCAGAAATAAACTGGAAGGAAAGTTTGGTTCCTGCAGCGGAAAATGATTAAAACCTCTTAAAACAAGATGGCAGCCGTCCGTAATGTGAGCTGAAGTCGGAGTGACAGACCTTCATGGAGTCTTCAAGCCCCACAAACACAGACGGGCCTCCGGCAGTGAGCTGTGGATGCCATTATGAGGCGGAATTTCCCTTTAAATACATTTTGAGGAGGAGAGATTCCTGTGTGTGTGATTACAGTAATCAGAGAGCCGCTCCTGGCTGTCAGCAGCCGTTTGACTGAAACGCTTCTGATGGAGAACGTTTCATCCCTCCAGCCTGACTGGCGTCGTCTTCACCCGTCAAAACTTTAGTTTCTGCTTCGGAAAACCAGAAACTGAAGCGCAGCAACAACAAACACCATCAGTAGCTAATATATTGATTTATGTGTTTGTTTTCATCTCCTCTGACATGATGATAAACTTCCATGCTCGGTTTTCATTTTCATATTTTCAGCTCTTCTGACTCTGTTTGCTTAAAGCGAAACTAAAGTTTTATTTGTTGTATTCAGTGACAAAAAAACAGTGAATTTGACTGAACTTTGTGACGCGAGAGGCGAGTTTGTGGACGGTTTGATGAAAAAATGAAGAATACAACTAACAAAACCCACAGGGAGCCAGAGCAGAACAAAAACAGGGAAAATACGAGACCTGGCAGGATGAGAC